>NW_025958992.1:0-47036 GCF_023159225.1 Perognathus longimembris pacificus | reverse complement strand
AGCTGTATATCAGGGAGTAAACCTTCTGAGAATAAAAACAGCTGGAGCTTGTTAAGGTAATTACACAGGGGAAAGGGTAATGTACTGGGAACTCCTCAGAAGAATCTGATTTGTGGTGAGGGCAGAGAGATAAAAGCTCATTTAGGAACGACATGAACATGCTGCGTAGGTAGCTGTTTATCAGTAAATATCTCCACTGATATTAAGAAAAGCAGTAGCTTAATAAATTAAGTACTTTCTGGCATGTTTACTGTACTGGTAACTCCCTAAAGAATCTGGATTGTGGTGAGGGAACAGAGAAAAAAGCTCATTTAGGGCCTGCACTTACGAAGGGGGTAGGCAGCTGTATATCAGGGAGTAAACCTTCTGAGAATAAAAACAGCTGGAGCTTGTTAAGGTAATTACACAGGGGAACGGATCATGTACTGGGAACTCCTCAGAAGAATCTGATTTGTGGTGAGGGCAGAGAGATAAAAGCTCATTTAGGAACGACATGAATATGCTGCGTAGGTAGCTGTTTATCAGTAAATATCTCCACTGAGATTAAGAAAAGCAGTAGCTTAATAAATTAAGTACTTCCTGGTATGGTTACTGTACTGGTAACTCCCCAAAAGAATCTGCATTGTGGGGAGGGAACAGAGAAAAAAGCTCATTTAGGACCTGCACTTACGAATGGGGTAGGCAGCTGTATATCAGGGAGTAAACCTTCTGAGAATAAAAACAGCTGGAGCTTATTAAGGTAATTACACAGGGGAAAGGATAATGTACTGGGAACTCCTCAGAAGAATCTGATTTGTGGTGAGGGCAGAGAGATAAAAGCTCATTTAGGAACGACATGAACATGCTGCGTAGGTAGCTGTTTACCAGTAAATATCTCCACTGAGATTAAGAAAAGCAGTAGCTTAATAAATTAAGTACTTCCTGGTATGGTTACTGTACTGGTAACTCCCCAAAAGAAGCTGGATTGTGGTGAGGGAACAGAGAAAAAAGCTCATTTAGGACCTGCAATTACGAAGCGGGTAGGCAGCTGTATATCAGGGAGTAAACCTTCTGAGAATAAAAACAGCTGGAGCTTGTTAAGGTAATTACACAGGGGAAAGGATAATGTACTGGGAACTCCTCAGAAGAATCTGATTTGTGGTGAGGGCAGAGAGATAAAAGCTCATTTAGGAACGACATGAACATGCTGCTTAGGTAGCTGTTTATCAGTAAATATCTCCACTGAGGTTAAGAAAAGCAGTAGCTTAATAAATTACGTACTCCCTGGTATGGTTACTCTACTGGTAACTCCCCAAAAGAATCTGGATTGTGGTGAGGGAACAGAGAAAAAAGCTCATTTAGGACCTGCACTTACGAAGGGGGTAGGCAGCTGTATATCAGGAGTAAACCTTCTGAGAATAAAAACAGCTGGAGCTTGTTAAGGTAATTACACAGGGGAAAGGATAATGTACTGGGAACTCCTCAGAAGAATCTGATTTGTGGTGAGGGCAGAGAGATAAAAGCTCATTTAGGAACGACATGAACATGCTGCATAGGTAGCTGTTTATCAGTAAATATCTCCACTGAGATTAAGAAAAGCAGTAGCTTAATAAATTAAGTACTTCCTGGTATGGTTACTGTA
The DNA here is from genome assembly GCF_023159225.1 of Perognathus longimembris pacificus. NCBI lineage: Eukaryota > Metazoa > Chordata > Mammalia > Rodentia > Heteromyidae > Perognathus > Perognathus longimembris. The sequence continues at coordinate 45,415 of NW_025958992.1, read as the reverse complement.
CTGGTAACTCCCCAAAAGAATCTGGATTGTGGTGAGGGAACAGAGAAAAAAGCTCATTTAGAACCTGCACTTACGAAGGGGGTAGGCAGGTGTATATCAGGGAGTAAACCTTCTGAGAATAAAAACAGCTGGAGCTTGTTAATGTAATTACACAAGGGAAAGGATAATGTACTGGGAACTCCTCAGAAGAATCTGATTTGTTGTGAGGGCAGAGAGATAAAAGCTCATTTAGGAACGACATGAACATGCTGCGTAGGTAGCTGTTTATCAGTAAATATCTCCACTGAGATTAAGAAAAGCAGTAGCTTAATAAATTAAGTACTTCCTGGTATGGTTACTGTACTGGTAACTCCCCAAAAGAATCTGGATTGTGGTGAGGGAACAGAGAAAAAAGCTCATTTAGGACCTGCACTTACGAAGGGGGTAGGTAGCTGTATATCAGGGAGTAAACCTTCTGAGAATAAAAACAGCTTGAGCTTGTTAAGGTAATTACACAGGGGAAAGGATAATGTACTGTGAACTCCTCAGAAGAATCTGATTTGTGGTGAGGGCAGAGAGATAAAAGCTCATTTAGGAACGACATGAACATTCTGCATAGGTAGCTGTTTATCAGTAAATATCTCCACTGAGATTAAGAAAAGCAGTAGCTTAATAAATTAAGTACTTCCTGGTATGGTTACTGTACTGGTAACTCCCCAAAAGAATCCGGATTGTGGTGAGGGAACAGAGAAAAAACCTCATTTAGGACCTGCTCTTACGAAGGGGGTAGGCAGCTGTATATCAGGGAGTAAACCTTCTGAGAATAAAAACAGCTGGAGCTTGTTAAGGTAATTACACAGGGGAAAGGATAATGTACTGGGAACTCCTCAGAATAATCTGATTTGTGGTGAGGGCAGAGAGATAAAAGCTCATTTAGGAACGACATGAACATGCTGCGTAGGTAGCTGTTTATCAGTAAATATCTCCACTGAGATTAAGAAAAGCAGTAGCTTAATAAATTAAGTACTTCCTGGTATGGTTACTGTACTGGTAACTCCCCAAATGAATCTGGATTGTGGTGAGGGAACAGAGAAAAAAGCTCATTTAGGACCTGCACTTACGAAGGGGGAAGGCAGCTGTATATCAGGGAGGAAACCTTCTGAGAATAAATACAGCTGGAGCTTGTTAAGGTAATTACACAGGGGAAAGGATAATGTACTGGGAACTCCTCAGAAGAATCTGATTTGTGGTGAGGGCAGAGAGATAAAAGCTCATTTAGGAACGACATGAACATGCTGCGTAGGTAGCTGTTTATCAGTAAATATCTCCACTGAGATTAAGAAAAGCAGTAGCTTAATAAATTAAGTACTTCCTGGTATGGTTACTGTACTGGTAACTGCCCAAAAGAATCTGGATTGTGGTGAGGGAACAGAGAAAAAAGCTCATTTAGGACCTGCACTTACGAAGGGGGTAGGCAGCTGTATATCAGGGAGTAAACCTTCTGAGAATAAAAACAGCTGGAGCTTGTTAAGGTAATTACACAGGGGAAAGGATAATGTACTGGGAACTCCTCAGAATAATCTGATTTGTGGTGAGGGCAGACAGATAAAAGCTCATTTAGGAACGACATGAAGGTGCTGCGTAGGTAGCTGTTTATCAGTAAATATCTCCACTGAGATTAAGAAAAGCAGTAGCTTAATAAATTAAGTACTTCCTGGTATGGTTACTGTACTGGTAACTCCCCAAAAGAATCTGGATTGTGGTGAGGGAACAGAGAAAAAAGCTCATTTAGGACCTGCACTTACGAAGGGGTAGGCAGCTGTATATCAGGGAGTAAACCTTCTGAGAATAAAAACAGCTGGAGCTTGTTAAGGTAATTACACAGGGGAAAGGATAATGTACTGGGAACTCCTCAGAATAATCTGATTTGTGGTGAGGGCAGAGAGATAAAAGCTCATTTAGGAACGACATGAACATGCTGCCTAGGTAGCTATTTATCAGTAAATATCTCCACTGAGATTAAGAAAAGCAGTAGCTTAATAAATTAAGTACTTCCTGGTATGGTTACTGTACTGGTAACTCCCCAAAAGAATCTGGATTGTGGTGAGGGAACAGAGAAAAAAGCTCATTTAGGACCTGCACTTACGAAGGGGGTAGGCAGCTGTATATCAGGGAGTAAACCTTCTGAGCAGAAAAACAGCTGGACGGGCTGGGGATATAGCCTAGTGGCAAGAGTGCCTGCCTCGGATACACGAGGCCCTAGGTTCGATTCCCCAGCACCACATATACAGAAAACGGCCAGAAGTGGCGCTGTGGCTCAAGTGGCAGAGTGCTAGCCTTGAGCGGGAAGAAGCCCGAGACAGTGGTCAGGCCCTAAGTCCAAGGCCCAGGACTGGCCAAAAAAAAAAAAAAAAAAAAAACAGCTGGAGCTTGTTAAGGTAATTACACAGGGGAAAGGATAATGTACTGGGAACTCCTCAGAAGAATCTGATTTGTGGTGAGGGCAGAGAGATAAAAGCTCATTTAGGAACGACATGAACATGCTGCGTAGGTAGCTGTTTATCAGTTAATATCTCCACTGAGATTAAGAAAAGCAGTAGCTTAATAAATTAAGTACTTCCTGGTATGGTTACTGTACTGGTAACTCCCCAAAAGAATCTGGATTGTGGTGAGGGAACAGAGAAAAAAGCTCATTTAGGACCTGCACTTACGAAGGGGGTAGGCAGCTGTATATCAGGGAGTAAACCTTCTGAGAATAAAAACAGCTGGAGCTTGTTAAGGTAATTACACAGGGGAAAGGATAATGTACTGGGAACTCCTCAGAAGAATCTGATTTTTGGTGAGGGCAGAGAGATAAAAGCTCATTTAGGAACGACATGATCATGCTGTGTAGGTAGCTGTTTATCAGTAAATATCTCCACTGAGATTAAGAAAAGCAGTAGCTTAATAAATTAAGTACTTCCTGGTATGGTTACTGTACTGGTAACTCCCCAAAAGAATGTGGATTGTGGTGAGGGAACAGAGAAAAAAGCTCATTTAGGACCTGCACTTACGAAGGGGGTACGCAGCTGTATATCAGGGAGGAAACCTTCTGAGAATAAAAACAGCTGGAGCTTGTTAAGGTAATTACACAGGGGAAAGGATAATGTACTGGGAACTCCTCAGAAGAATCTGATTTGTGGTGAGGGCAGAGAGATAAAAGCTCATATAGGAACGACATGAACATGCTGCGTAGGTAGCTGTTTATCAGTAAATATCTCCACTGAGATTAAGAAAAGCAGTAGCTTAATAAATTAAGTACTTCCTGGTATGGTTACTCTACTGGTAACTCCCCAAAAGAATCTGCATTGTGGTGAGGGGACAGAGAAAAAAGCTCATTTAGGACCTGCACTTCCGAAGGGGGTAGGCAGCTGTATATCAGGGAGTAAACCTTCTGAGAATAAAAACAGCTGTAGCTTGTTAAGGTAATTACACAGGGGAAAGGATAATGTACTGGGAACTCCTCAGAAGAATCTGATTTGTGGTGAGGGCAGAGAGATAAAAGCTCATTTCGGAACGACATGAACATGCTGCGTAGTTAGCTGTTTATCAGTAAATATCTCCACTGAGATTAAGAAAGGGAGTAGCTTAATAAATCAAGTACTTCCTGGTATGGTTACTGTACTGGTAACTCCCCAAAAGAATCTGGATTGTGGTGAGGGAACAGAGAAAAAAGCTCATTTAGGACCTGCACTTATGAAGGGGGTAGGCAGCTGTATATCAGGGAGTAAACCTTCTGAGAATAAAAACAGCTGGAGCTTGTTAAGGTAATTACACAGGGGAAAGGATAATGTACTGGGAACTTCTCAGAAGAATCTGATTTGTGGTGAGGGCAGAGAGATAAAAGCTCATTTAGGAACGACATGAACATGCTGCGTAGGTAGCTGTTTATCAGTAAATATCTCCACTGAGATTAAGAAAAGCAGTAGCTTAATAAATTAAGTACTTCCTGGTATGGTTACTGTACTGGTAACTCCCCAAAAGAATCTGGATTGTGGTGAGGGAACAGAGAAAAAAGCTCATTTAGGACCGGCACTTACGAACGGGGTAGGCAGCTGTATATCAGGGAGTAAACCTTCTGAGAATAAAAACAGCTGGAGCTTGTTAAGGTAATTACACAGGGGAAAGGATAATGTACTGGGAACTCCTCAGAAGAATCTGATTTGTGGTGAGGGCAGAGAGATAAAAGCTCATTTAGGAACGACATGAACATGCTGCGTAGGTAGCTGTTTATCAGTAAATATCTCCACTGAGATTAAGAAAAGCAGTAGCTTAATAAATTAAGTACTTCCTGGTATGGTTACTGTACTGGTAACTCCCCAAAAGAATCTGGATTGTGGTGAGGGAACAGAGAAAAAAGCTCATTTAGGACCTGCACTTTGAAGGGGGTAGGCAGCTGTATATCAGGGAGTAAACCTTCTGAGAATAAAAACAGCTGGAACTTGTTAAGGTAATTACACAGGGGAAAGGATAATGTACTGGGAACTCCTCAGAAGAATCTGATTTGTGGTGAGGGCAGAGAGATAAAAGCTCGTTTAGGAACGACATGAACATGCTGCGTGGGTAGCTGTTTATCAGTAAATATCTCCACTGAGATTAAGAAAAGCAGTAGCTTAATAAATTAAGTACTTCCTGGTATGGTTACTGTACTGGTAACTCCCCAAAAGAATCTGGATTGTGGTGAGGGAACAGAGAAAAAAGCTCATTTAGGACCTGCACTTACGAAGGGGGTACGCAGCTGTATATCAGGGAGGAAACCTTCTGAGAATAAATACAGCTGGAGCTTGTTAAGGTAATTACACAGGGGAAAGGATAATGTACTGGGAACTCCTCAGAAGAATCTGATTTGTGGTGAGGGCAGAGAGATAAAAGCTCATTTAGGAACGACATGAACATGCTGCGTAGGTAGCTGTTTATCAGTAAATATCTCCACTGAGATTAAGAAAAGCAGTAGCTTAATAAATTAAGTACTTCCTGGTATGGTTACTGTACTGGTAACTCCCCAAAGAATCTGGATTGTGGTGAGGGAACAGAGAAAAAAGCTCATTTAGGACCTGCACTTACGAAGGGGGTAGGCAGCTGTATATCAGGGAGTAAACCTTCTGAGAATAAAAACAGCTGGAGCTTGTTAAGGTAATTACACAGGGGAAAGGATAATGTACTGGGAACTCTTCAGAAGAATCTGATTTGTGGTGAGGGCAGAGAGATAAAAGCTCATTTAGGAACGACATGAACATACTGCGTAGGTAGCTGTTTATCAGTAAATATCTCCACTGAGATTAAGAAAAGCAGTAGCTTAATAAATTAAGTACTTCCTGGTATGGTTACTGTACTGGTAACTCCCCAAAAGAATCTGGATTGTGGTGAGGGAACAGAGAAAAAAGCTCATTTAGGACCTGCACTTACGAAGGGGGTAGGCAGCTGTATATCAGGGAGGAAACCTTCTGAGAATAAAAACAGCTGGAGCTTGTTAAGGTAATTACACAGGGGAAAGGATAATGTACTGGGAACTCCTCAGAAGAATCTGATTTGTGGTGAGGGCAGAGAGATAAAAGCTCATTTAGGAACGACATGAACATGCTGCGTAGGTAGCTGTTTATCAGTAAATATCTCCACTGAGATTAAGAAAAGCAGTAGCTTAATAAATTAAGTACTTCCTGGTATGGTTACTGTACTGGTAACTCCCCAAAAGAATCTGGATTGTGGTGAGGGAACGGAGAAAAAAGCTCATTTAGGACCTGCACTTTGAAGGGGGTAGGCAGCTGTATATCAGGGAGTAAACCTTCTGAGAATAAAAACAGCTGGAGCTTGTTAAGGTAATTACACAGGGGAAAGGATAATGTACTGGAACTCCTCAGAAGAATCTGATTTGTGGTGAGGGCAGAGAGATAAAAGCTCGTTTAGGAACGACATGAACATGCTGCGTGGGTAGCTGTTTATCAGTAAATATCTCCACTGAGATTAAGAAAAGCAGTAGCTTAATAAATTAAGTACTTCCTGGTATGGTTACTGTACTGGTAACTCCCCAAAAGAATCTGGATTGTGGTGAGGGAACAGAGAAAAAAGCTCATTTAGGACCTGCACTTACGAAGGCGGTAGGCAGCTGTATATCAGGGAGTAAACCTTCTGAGAATAAAAACAGCTGGAGCTTGTTAAGGTAATTACACAGGGGAAAGGATAATGTTTTGGGAACTCCTCAGAAGAATCTGATTTGTGGTGAGGGCAGAGAGATAAAAGCTCATTTAGGAACGACATGAACATGCTGCGTAGGTAGCTGTTTATCAGTAAATATCTCCACTGAGATTAAGAAAAGCAGTAGCTTAATAAATTAAGTACTTCCTGGTATGGTTACTGTACTGGTAACTCCCCAAAAGAATCTGGATTGTGGTTAGGGAACAGAGAAAAAATCTCATTTAGGACCTGCACTTACGAAGGGGGTAGGCAGCTGTATATCAGGGAGGAAACCTTCTGAGAATAAAAACAGCTGGAGCTTGTTAAGGTAATTACACAGGGGAAAGGATAATGTACTGGGAACTCCTCAGAAGAATCTGATTTGTGGTGAGGGCAGAGAGATAAAAGCTCATTTAGGAACGACATGAACATGCTGCGTAGGTAGCTGTTTATCAGTAAATATCTCCACTGAGATTAAGAAAAGCAGTAGCTTAATAAATTAAGTACTTCCTGGTATGGTTACTGTACTGGTAACTCCCCAAAGAATCTGGATTGTGGTGAGGGAACAGAGAAAAAAGCTCATTTAGGACCTGCACTTACGAAGGGGGTAGGCAGCTGTATATCAGGGAGGAAACCTTCTGAGAATAAAAACAGCTGGAGCTTGTTAAGGTAATTACACAGGGGAAAGGATAATGTACTGGGAACTCCTCAGAAGAATCTGATTTGTGGTGAGGGCAGAGAGATAAAAGCTCATTTAGGAACGACATGAACATACTGCGTAGGTAGCTGTTTATCAGTAAATATCTCCACTGAGATTAAGAAAAGCAGTAGCTTAATAAATTAAGTACTTCCTGGTATGGTTACTGTACTGGTAACTCCCCAAAAGAATCTGGATTGTGGTGAGGGAACAGAGAAAAAAGCTCATTTAGGACCTACACTTACGAAGGGGGTAGGCAGCTGTATATCAGGGAGGAAACCTTCTGAGAATAAAAACAGCTGGAGCTTGTTAATGTAATTACACAGGGGAAAGGATAATGTACTGGGAACTCCTCAGAAGAATCTGATTTGTGGTGAGGGCAGAGAGATAAAAGCTCATTTAGGAACGACATGAACATGCTGCGTAGGTAGCTGTTTATCAGTAAATATCTCCACTGAGATTAAGAAAAGCAGTAGCTTAATAAATTAAGTAATTCCTGGTATGGTTACTGTACTGGTAACTCCCCAAAAGAATCTGGATTGTGGTGAGGGAACAGAGAAATAAGCTCATTTAGGACCTGCACTTTGAAGGGGGTAGGCAGCTGTATATCAGGGAGTAAACCTTCTGAGAATAAAAACAGCTGGAGCTTGTTAAGGTAATTACACAGGGGAAAGGATAATGTACTGGGAACTCCTCAGAAGAATCTGATTTGTGGTGAGGGCAGAGAGATAAAAGCTCGTTTAGGAACGACATGAACATGCTGCGTGGGTAGCTGTTTATCAGTAAATATCTCCACTGAGATTAAGAAAAGCAGTAGCTTAATAAATTAAGTACTTCCTGGTATGGTTACTGTACTGGTAACTCCCCAAAAGAATCTGGATTGTGGTGAGGGAACAGAGAAAAAAGCTCATTTAGGACCTGCACTTACGAAGGCGGTAGGCAGCTGTATACCAGGGAGTAAACCTTCTGAGAATAAAAACAGCTGGAGCTTGTTAAGGTAATTACACAGGGGAAAGGATAATGTTTTGGGAACTCCTCAGAAGAATCTGATTTGTGGTGAGGGCAGAGAGATAAAAGCTCATTTAGGAACGACATGAACATGCTGCGTAGGTAGCTGTTTATCAGTAAATATCTCCACTGAGATTAAGAAAAGCAGTAGCTTAATAAATTAAGTACTTCCTGGTATGGTTACTGTACTGGTAACTCCCCAAAAGAATCTGGATTGTGGTGAGGGAACAGAGAAAAAAGCTCATTTAGGACCTGCACTTACGAAGGGGGTACGCAGCTGTATATCAGGGAGGAAACCTTCTCAGAATAAAAACAGCTGGAGCTTGTTAAGGTAATTACACAGGGGAAAGGATAATGTACTGGGAACTCCTCAGAAGAATCTGATTTGTGGTGAGGGCAGAGAGATAAAAGCTCATTTAGGAACGACATGAACATGCTGCGTAGGTAGCTGTTTATCAGTAAATATCTCCACTGAGATTAAGAAAAGCAGTAGCTTAATAAATTAAGTACTTCCTGGTATGGTTACTGTACTGGTAACTCCCCAAAGAATCTGGATTGTGGTGAGGGAACAGAGAAAAAAGCTCATTTAGGACCTGCACTTACGAAGGGGGTACGCAGCTGTATATCAGGGAGGAAACCTTCTGAGAATAAAAACAGCTGGAGCTTGTTAAGGTAATTACACAGGGGAAAGGATAATGTACTGGGAACTCCTCAGAAGAATCTGATTTGTGGTGAGGGCAGAGAGATAAAAGCTCATTTAGGAACGACATGAACATACTGCGTAGGTAGCTGTTTATCAGTAAATATCTCCACTGAGATTAAGAAAAGCAGTAGCTTAATAAATTAAGTACTTCCTGGTATGGTTACTGTACTGGTAACTTCCCAAAAGAATCTGGATTGTGGTGAGGGAACAGAGAAAAAAGCTCATTTAGGACCTGCACTTACGAAGGGGGTAGGCAGCTGTATATCAGGGAGGAAACCTTCTGAGAATAAAAACAGCTGGAGCTTGTTAAGGTAATTACACAGGGGAAAGGATAATGTACTGGGAACTCCTCAGAAGAATCTGATTTGTGGTGAGGGCAGAGAGATAAAAGCTCATTTAGGAACGACATGAACATGCTGCGTAGGTAGCTGTTTATCAGTAAATATCTCCACTGAGATTAAGAAAAGCAGTAGCTTAATAAATTAAGTACTTCCTGGTATGGTTACTGTACTGGTAACTCCCCAAAAGAATCTGGATTGTGGTGAGGGAACAGAGAAAAAAGCTCATTTAGGACCTGCACTTTGAAGGGGGTAGGCAGCTGTATATCAGGGAGTAAACCTTCTGAGAATAAAAACAGCTGGAGCTTGTTAAGGTAATTACACAGGGGAAAGGATAATGTACTGGGAACTCCTCAGAAGAATCTGATTTGTGGTGAGGGCAGAGAGATAAAAGCTCGTTTAGGAACGACATGAACATGCTGCGTGGTTAGCTGTTTATCAGTAAATATCTCCACTGAGATTAAGAAAAGCAGTAGCTTAATAAATTAAGTACTTCCTGGTATGGTTACTGTACTGGTAACTCCCCAAAGAATCTGGATTGTGGGGAGGGAACAGAGAAAAAAGCTCATTTAGGACCTGCACTTACGAAGGCGGTAGGCAGCTGTATATCAGGGAGTAAACCTTCTGAGAATAAAAACAGCTGGAGCTTGTTAAGGTAATTACACAGGGGAAAGGATAATGTTTTGGGAACTCCTCAGAAGAATCTGATTTGTGGTGAGGGCAGAGAGATAAAAGCTCATTTAGGAACGACATGAACATGCTGCGTAGGTAGCTGTTTATCAGTAAATATCTCCACTGAGATTAAGAAAAGCAGTAGCTTAATAAATTAAGTACTTCCTGGTATGGTTACTGTACTGGTAACTCCCCAAAAGAATCTGGATTGTGGTGAGGGAACAGAGAAAAAAGCTCATTTAGGACCTGCACTTACGAAGGGGGTACGCAGCTGTATATCAGGGAGGAAACCTTCTGAGAATAAAAACAGCTGGAGCTTGTTAAGGTAATTACACAGGGGAAAGGATAATGTACTGGGAACTCCTCAGAAGAATCTGATTTGTGGTGAGGGCAGAGAGATAAAAGCTCATTTAGGAACGACATGAACATGCTGCGTAGGTAGCTGTTTATCAGTAAATATCTCCACTGAGATTAAGAAAAGCAGTAGCTTAATAAATTAAGTACTTCCTGGTATGGTTACTGTACTGGTAACTCCCCAAAGAATCTGGATTGTGGTGAGGGAACAGAGAAAAAAGCTCATTTAGGACCTGCACTTACGAAGGGGGTAGGCAGCTGTATATCAGGGAGGAAACCTTCTGAGAATAAAAACAGCTGGAGCTTGTTAAGGTAATTACACAGGGGAAAGGATAATGTACTGGGAACTCCTAAGAAGAATCTGATTTGTGGTGAGGGCAGAGAGATAAAAGCTCATTTAGGAACGACATGAACATACTGCGTAGGTAGCTGTTTATCAGTAAATATCTCCACTGAGATTAAGAAAAGCAGTAGCTTAATAAATTAAGTACTTCCTGGTATGGTTACTGTACTGGTAACTCCCCAAAAGAATCTGGATTGTGGTGAGGGAACAGAGAAAAAAGCTCATTTAGGACCTGCACTTACGAAGGGGGTAGGCAGCTGTATATCAGGGAGGAAACCTTTTGAGAATAAAAACAGCTGGAGCTTGTTAAGGTAATTACACAGGGGAAAGGATAATGTACTGGGAACTCCTCAGAAGAATCTGATTTGTGGTGAGGGCAGAGAGATAAAAGCTCATTTAGGAACGACATGAACATGCTGCGTAGGTAGCTGTTTATCAGTAAATATCTCCACTGAGATTAAGAAAAGCAGTAGCTTAATAAATTAAGTACTTCCTGGTATGGTTACTCTACTGGTAACTCCCCAAAAGAATTGGATTGTGGTGAGGGAACAGAGAAAAAAGCTCATTTAGGACCTGCACTTTGAAGGGGGTAGGCAGCTGTATATCAGGGAGTAAACCTTCTGAGAATAAAAACAGCTGGAGCTTGTTAAGGTAATTACACAGGGGAAAGGATAATGTACTGGGAACTCCTCAGAAGAATCTGATTTGTGGTGAGGGCAGAGAGATAAAAGCTCGTTTAGGAACGACATGAACATGCTGCGTGGGTAGCTGTTTATCAGTAAATATCTCCACTGAGATTAAGAAAAGCAGTAGCTTAATAAATTAAGTACTTCCTGGTATGGTTACTGTACTGGTAACTCCCCAAAAGAATCTGGATTGTGGTGAGGGAACAGAGAAAAAAGCTCATTTAGGACCTGCACTTACGAAGGGGGTACGCAGCTGTATATCAGGGAGGAAACCTTCTGAGAATAAAAACAGCTGGAGCTTGTTAAGGTAATTACACAGGGGAAAGGATAATGTACTGGGAACTCCTCAGAAGAATCTGATTTGTGGTGAGGGCAGAGAGATAAAAGCTCATTTAGGAACGACATGAACATGCTGCGTAGGTAGCTGTTTATCAGTAAATATCTCCACTGAGATTAAGAAAAGCAGTAGCTTAATAAATTAAGTACTTCCTGCTATGTTTACTGTACTGGTAACTCCCTAAAGAATCTGGATTGTGGTGAGGGAACAGAGAAAAAAGCTCATTTAGGACCTGCACTTACGAAGGGGGTAGGCAGCTGTATATCAGGGAGGAAACCTTCTGAGAATAAAAACAGCTGGAGCTTGTTAAGGTAATTACACAGGGGAAAGGATAATGTACTGGGAACTCCTCAGAAGAATCTGATTTGTGGTGAGGGCAGAGAGATAAAAGCTCATTTAGGAACGACATGAACATGCTGCGTAGGTAGCTGTTTATCAGTAAATATCTCCACTGAGATTAAGAAAAGCAGTAGCTTAATAAATTAAGTACTTCCTGGTATGGTTACTGTACTGGTAACTCCCCAAAAGAATCTGGATTGTGGTGAGGGAACAGAGAAAAAAGCTCATTTAGGACCTACACTTACGAAGGCGGTAGGCAGCTGTATATCAGGGAGTAAACCTTCTGAGAATAAAAACAGCTGGAGCTTGTTAAGGTAATTACACAGGGGAAAGGATAATGTTTTGGGAACTCCTCAGAAGAATCTGATTTGTGGTGAGGGCAGAGAGATAAAAGCTCATTTAGGAACGACATGAACATGATGCGTAGGTAGCTGTTTATCAGTAAATATCTCCACTGAGATTAAGAAAAGCAGTAGCTTAATAAAATAAGTACTTCCTGGTATGTTTACTGTACTGGTAACTCCCCAAAAGAATCTGGATTGTGGTGAGGGAACAGAGAAAAAAGCTCATTTAGGACCTGCACTTACGAAGGGGGTACGCAGCTGTATATCAGGGAGGAAACCTTCTGAGAATAAAAACAGCTGGAGCTTGTTAAGGTAATTACACAGGGGAAAGGATAATGTACTGGGAACTCCTCAGAAGAATCTGATTTGTGGTGAGGGCAGAGAGATAAAAGCTCATTTAGGAACGACATGAACATGCTGCGTAGGTAGCTGTTTATCAGTAAATATCTCCACTGAGATTAAGAAAAGCAGTAGCTTAATAAATTAAGTACTTCCTGGTATGGTTACTGTACTGGTAACTCCCCAAAGAATCTGGATTGTGGTGAGGGAACAGAGAAAAAAGCTCATTTAGGACCTGCACTTACGAAGGGGGTAGGCAGCTGTATATCAGGGAGGAAACCTTCTGAGAATAAAAACAGCTGGAGCTTGTTAAGGTAATTACACAGGGGAAAGGATAATGTACTGGGAACTCCTCAGAAGAATCTGATTTGTGGTGAGGGCAGAGAGATAAAAGCTCATTTAGGAACGACATGAACATGCTGCGTAGGTAGCTGTTTATCAGTAAATATCTCCACTGAGATTAAGAAAAGCAGTAGCTTAATAAATTAAGTACTTCCTGGTATGGTTACTGTACTGGTAACTCCCCAAAAGAATCTGGATTGTGGTGAGGGAACAGAGAAAAAAGCTCATTTAGGACCTGCACTTTGAAGGGGGTAGGCAGCTGTATATCAGGGAGTAAACCTTCTGAGAATAAAAACAGCTGGAGCTTGTTAAGGTAATTACACAGGGGAAAGGATAATGTACTGGGAACTCCTCAGAAGAATCTGATTTGTGGTGAGGGCAGAGAGATAAAAGCTCATTTAGGAACGACATGAACATGCTGCGTGGGTAGCTGTTTATCAGTAAATATCTCCACTGAGATTAAGAAAAGCAGTAGCTTAATAAATTAAGTACTTCCTGGTATGGTTACTGTACTGGTAACTCCCCAAAAGAATCTGGATTGTGGTGAGGGAACAGAGAAAAAAGCTCATTTAGGACCTGCACTTACGAAGGGGGTACGCAGCTGTATATCAGGGAGGAAACCTTCTGAGAATAAAAACAGCTGGAGCTTGTTAAGGTAATTACACAGGGGAAAGGATAATGTAATGGGAACTCCTCAGAAGAATCTGATTTGTGGTGAGGGCAGAGAGATAGAAGCTCATTTAGGAACGACATGAACATGCTGCGTAGGTAGCTGTTTATCAGTAAATATCTCCACTGAGATTAAGAAAAGCAGTAGCTTAATAAATTAAGTACTTCCTGGTATGGTTACTGTACTGGTAACTCCCCAAAGAATCTGGATTGTGGTGAGGGAACAGAGAAAAAAGCTCATTTAGGACCTGCACTTACGAAGGGGGTAGGCAGCTGTATATCAGGGAGGAAACCTTCTGAGAATAAAAACAGCTGGAGCTTGTTAAGGTAATTACACAGGGGAAAGGATAATGTACTGGGAACTCCTCAGAAGAATCTGATTTGTGGTGAGGGCAGAGAGATAAAAGCTCATTTAGGAACGACATGAACATGCTGCGTAGGTAGCTGTTTATCAGTAAATATCTCCACTGAGATTAAGAAAAGCAGTAGCTTAATAAATTAAGTACTTCCTGGTATGGTTACTGTACTGGTAACTCCCCAAAAGAATCTGGATTGTGGTGAGGGAACAGAGAAAAAAGCTCATTTAGGACCTGCACTTACGAAGCGGGTAGGCAGCTGTATATCAGGGAGTAAACCTTCTGAGAATGAAAACAGCTGGAGCTTGTTAAGGTAATTACACAGGGGAAAGGATAATGTACAGGGAACTCCTCAGAAGAATCTGATTTGTGGTGAGGGCAGAGAGATAAAAGCTCGTTTAGGAACGACATGAACATGCTGCGTAGGTAGCTTTTTATCAGTAAATATCTCCACTGAGATTAAGAAAAGCAGTAGCTTAATAAATTAAGTACTTCCTGGTATGGTTACTGTACTGGTAACTCCCCAAAAGAATCTGGATTGTGGTGAGGGAACAGAGAAAAAAGCTCATTTAGGACCTGCACTTACGAAGGGGGTAGGCAGCTGTATATCAGGGAGTAAACCTTCTGAGAATAAAAACAGCTGGAGCTTGTTAAGGTAATTACACAGGGGAAAGGATAATGTACTGGGAACTCCTCAGAAGAATCTGATTTGTGGTGAGGGCAGAGAGATAAAAGCTCATTTAGGAACGACATGAACATGCTGCGTAGGTAGCTGTTTAGCAGTAAATATCTCCACTGAGATTAAGAAAAGCAGTAGCTTAATAAATTAAGTACTTCCTGGTATGGTTACTGTACTGGTAACTCCCCAAAAGAATCTGGATTGTGGTGAGGGAACAGAGAAAAAAGCTCATTTAGGACCTGCACTTACGAAGGGGGTACACAGCTGTATATCAGGGAGTAAACCTTCTGAGAATAAAAACAGCTGGAGCTTGTTAAGGTAATTACACAGGGGAAAGGATAATGTACTGGGAACTCCTGAGAAGAATCTGATTTGTGGTGAGGGCAGAGAGATAAAAGCTCATTTAGGAACGACATGAACATGCTGCGTAGGTAGCTGTTTATCAGTAAATATCTCCACTGAGATTAAGAAAAGCAGTAGCTTAATAAATTAAGTACTTCCTGGTATGGTTACTGTACTGGTAACTCCCCAAAAGAATCTGGATTGTAGTGAGGGAACAGAGAAAAAAGCTCATTTAGGACCTGCACTTAGGAAGGGGGTAGGCAGCTGTATATCAGGGAGTAAACCTTCTGAGAATAAAAACAGCTGGAGCTTGTTAAGGTAATTACACAGGGGAAAGGATAATGTACTGGGAACTCCTCAGAAGAATCTGATTTGTGGTGAGGGCAGAGAGATAAAAGCTCATTTAGGAACGACATGAACATGTTGCGTAGGTAGCTGTTTATCAGTAAATATCTCCACTGAGATTAAGAAAAGCAGTAGCTTAATAAATTAAGTACTTCCTGGTATGGTTACTGTACTGGTAACTCCCCAAAAGAATCTGGATTGTGGTGAGGGAACAGAGAAAAAAGCTCATTTAGGACCTGCACTTACGAAGGGGGTAGGCAGCTGTATATCAGGGAGTAAACCTTCTGAGAATAAAAACAGCTGGAGCTTGTTAAGGTAATTACACAGGGGAAAGGATAATGTAGTGGGAACTCCTCAGAAGAATCTGATTTGTGGTGAGGGCAGAGAGATAAAAGCTCATTTAGGAACGACATGAACATGCTGCGTAGGTAGCTGTTTATCAGTAAATATCTCCACTGAGATTAAGAAAAGCAGTAGCTTAATAAATTAAGTACTTCCTGGTATGGATACTGTACTGGTAACTCCCCAAAAGAATCTGGATTGTGGTGAGGGAACAGAGAAAAAAGCTCATTTAGGACCTTCACTTACGAAGGGGGTATGCATCTGTATATCAGGGAGTAAACCTTCTGAGAATAAAAACAGCTGGAGCTTGTTAAGGTAATTACACAGGGGAAAGGATAATGTACTGGGAACTCCTCAGAAGAATCTGATTTGTGGTGAGGGCAGAGAGATAAAAGCTCATTTAGGAACGACATGAACATGCTGCGTAGGTAACTGTTTATCAGTAAATATCTCCACTGAGATTAAGAAAAGCAGTAGCTTAATAAATTAAGTACTTCCTGGTATGGTTACTGTACTGGTAACTCCCCAAAAGAATCTGGATTGTGGTGAGGGAACAGAGAAAAAAGCTCATTTAGGACCTGCACTTACGAAGGGGGTAGGCAGCTGTATATCAGGGAGTAAACCTTCTGAGAATAAAAACAGCTGGAGCTTGTTAAGGTAATTACACAGGGGAAAGGATAATGTACTGGGAACTCCTCAGAAGAATCTGATTTGTGGTGAGGGCAGAGAGATAAAAGCTCATTTAGGAACGACATGAACATGCTGCGTAGGTAGCTGTTTATCAGTAAATATCTCCACTGAGATTAAGAAAAGCAGTAGCTTAATAAATTAAGTACTTCCTGGTATGGTTACTGTACTGGTAACTCCCCAAAAGAATCTGGATTGTGGTGAGGGAACAGAGAAAAAATCTCATTTAGGACCGGCACTTACGAAGGGGGTAGGCAGCTGTATATCAGGGAGTAAACCTTCTGAGAATAAAAAGAGCTGGAGCTTGTTAAGGTAATTACACAGGGGAAAGGATAATGTACTGGGAACAAATCAGAAGAATCTGATTTCTAGAGAGGGCAGAGAGATAAAAGCTCATTTAGGAACGACATGAACATGCTGCGTAGGTAGCTGTTTATCAGTAAATATCTCCACTGAGATTAAGAAAAGCAGTAGCTTAATAAATTAAGTACTTCCTGGTATGGTTACTGTACTGGTAACTCCCCAAAAGAATCTGGATTGTGGTGAGGGAACAGAGAAAAAAGCTCATTTAGGACCTGCACTTACGAAGGGGGTAGGCAGCTGTATATCAGGGAGTAAACCTTCTGAGAATAAAAACAGCTGGAGCTTGTTAAGGTAATTACACAGGGGAAAGGATAATATACTGGGAACTCCTCAGAAGAATCTGATTTGTGGTGAGGGCAGAGAGATAAAAGCTCATTTAGGAACGACATGAACATGCTGCGTAGGTAGCTGTTTATCAGTAAATATCTCCACTGAGATTAAGAAAAGCAGTAGCTTAATAAATTAAGTACTTCCTGGTATGGTTACTGTACTGGTAACTCCCCAAAAGAATCTGGATTGTGGTGAGGGAACAGAGAAAAAAGCTATTTAGGACCTGCACTTACGAAAGGGGTAGGCAGCTGTATATCAGGGAGTAAACCTTCTGAGAATAGAAACAGCTGAGCTTGTTAAGGTAATTACACAGGGGAAAGGATAATGTACTGGGAACTCCTCAGAAGAATCTGATTTATGGTGAGTTCAGAGAGATAAAAGCTCATTTAGGAACGACATGAACATGCTGCATAGGTAGCTGTTTATCAGTAAATATCTGCACTGAGATTAAGAAAAGCAGTAGCTTAATAAATTAAGTACTTCCTGGTATGGTTACTGTACTGGTAACTCCCCAAAAGAATCTGGATTGTGGTGAGGGAACAGAGAAAAACGCTCATTTAGGACCTGCACTTACGAAGGGGGTAGGCAGCTGTATATCAGGGAGTAAACCTTCTGAGAATAAAAACAGCTGGAGCTTGTTAAGGTAATTACACAGGGGAAAGGATAATGTAGTGTGAACTCCTCAGAAGAATCTGATTTGTGGTGAGGGCAGAGAGATAAAAGCTCATTTAGGAACGACATGAACATGCTGCGTAGGTAGCTGTTTATCAGTAAATATCTCCACTGAGATTAAGAAAAGCAGTAGCTTAATAAATTAAGTACTTCCTGGTATGGTTACTGTACTGGTAACTCCCCAAAAGAATCTGGATTGTGGTGAGGGGACAGAGAAAAAAGCTCATTTAGGACCTGCACTTACGAAGGGGGTAGGCAGCTGTATATCAGGGAGTAAACCTTCTGAGAATAAAAACAGCTGGAGCTTGTTAAGGTAATTACACAGGGGAAAGGATAATGTACTGGGAACTACTCAGAAGAATCTGATTTGTGGTGAGGGCAGAGAGATAAAAGCTCATTTAGGAACGACATGAACATGCTGCGTAGGTAGCTGTTTACCAGTAAATATCTCCACTGAGATTAAGAAAAGCAGTAGCTTAATAAATTAAGTACTTCCTGGTATGGTTACTGTACTGGTAACTCCCCAAAAGAATCTGGATTGTGGTGAGGGAACAGAGAAAAAAGCTCATTTAGGACCTGCACTTACGAAGGGGGTAGGCAGCTGTATGTCAGGGAGTAAACCTTCTGAGAATAAAAACAGCTGGAGCTTGTTAAGGTAATTACACAGGGGAAAGGATAATATACTGGGAACTCCTCAGAAGAATCTGATTTGTGGTGAGGGCAGAGAGATAAAAGCTCCTTTTGGAACGACATGAACATGCTGCGTAGGTAGCTGTTTATCAGTAAATATCTCCACGGAGATTAAGAAAAGCAGTAGCTTAATAAATTAAGTACTTCCTGGTATGGTTACTGTACTGGTAACTCCCCAAAAGAATCTGGATTGTGGTGAGGGAACAGAGAAAAAAGCTCATTTAGGACCTGCACTTACGAAGGGGGTAGGCAGCTGTATATCAGGGAGTAAACCTTCTGAGAATTAAAACAGCTGAGCTTGTTAAGGTAATTACACAGGGGAAAGGATAATGTACTGGGAACTCCTCAGAAGAATCTGATTTGTGGTGAGTTCAGAGAGATAAAAGGTCATTTAGGAACGACATGAACATGCTGCATAGGTAGCTGTTTATCAGTAAATATCTGCACTGAGATTAAGAAAAGCAGTAGCTTAATAAATTAAGTACTTCCTGGTATGGTTACTGTACTGGTAACTCCCCAAAAGAATCTGGATTGTGGTGAGGGAACAGAGAAAAACGCTCATTTAGTACCTGCACTTACGAAGGGGGTAGGCAGCTGTATATCAGGGAGTAAACCTTCTGAGAATAAAAACAGCTGGAGCTTGTTAAGGTAATTACACAGGGGAAAGGATAATTTACTGGCAACTCCTCAGAAGAATCTGATTTGTGGTGAGGGCAGAGAGATAAAAGCTCATATAGGAACGACATGAACATGCTGCGTAGGTAGCTCTTTATCAGTAAATATCTCCACTGAGATTAAGAAAAGCAGTAGCTTAATAAATTAAGTACTTCCTGGTAAGGTTACTGTACTGGTAACTCCCCAAAAGAATCTGGATTGCGGTGAGGGAACAGAGAAAAACGCTCATTTAGGACCTGCACTTACGAAGGGGGTAGGCAGCTGTATATCAGGGAGTAAACCTTCTGAGAATAAAAACAGCTGCAGCTTGTTAAGGTAATTACACAGGGGAAAGGATAATGTACTGGGAACTCCTCAGAAGAATCTGATTTGTGGTGAGGGCAGAGAGATAAAAGCTCATTTAGGAACGACATGAACATGCTGCGTAGGTAGCTGTTTATCAGTAAATATCTCCACTGAGATTAAGAAAAGCAGTAGCTTAATAAATTAAGTACTTCCTGGTATGGTTACTGTACTGGTAACTCCCCAAAAGAATCTGGATTGTGGTGAGGGAACAGAGAAAAAAGCTCATTTAGGACCTGCACTTACGAAGGGGGTAGGCAGCAGTATATCAGGGAGTAAACCTTCTGAGAATAAAAACAGCTGGAGCTTGTTAAGGTAATTACACAGGGGAAAGGATAATGTACTGGGAACTCCTCAGAAGAATCTGATTTGTGGTGAGGGCAGAGAGATAAAAGCTCATTTAGGAACGACATGAACATGCTGCGTGGGTAGCTGTTTATCAGTAAATATCTCCACTGAGATTAAGAAAAGCAGTAGCTTAATAAATTAAGTACTTCCTGGTATGGTTACTGTACTGGTAACTCCCCAAAGAATCTGGATTGTGGTGAGGGAACAGAGAAAAAAGCTCATTTAGGACCTGCACTTACGAAGGGGGTAGGCAGCTGTATATCAGGGAGGAAACCTTCTGAGAATAAAAACAGCTGGAGCTTGTTAAGGTAATTACACAGGGGAAAGGATAATGTACTGGGAACTCCTCAGAAGAATCTGATTTGTGGTGAGGGCAGAGAGATAAAAGCTCATTTAGGAACGACATGAACATGCTGCGTAGGTAGCTGTTTATCAGTAAATATCTCCACTGAGATTAAGAAAAGCAGTAGCTTAATAAATTAAGTACTTCCTGGTATAGTTACTGTACTGGTAACTCCCCAAAAGAATCTGGATTGTGGTGAGGGAACAGAGAAAAAAGCTCATTTAGGACCTGCACTTTGAAGGGGGTAGGCAGCTGTATATCAGGGAGTAAACCTTCTGAGAATAAAAACAGCTGGAGCTTGTTAAGGTAATTACACAGGGGAAAGGATAATGTACTGGGAACTCCTCAGAAGAATCTGATTTGTGGTGAGGGCAGAGAGATAAAAGCTCGTTTAGGAACGACATGAACATGCTGCGTGGGTAGCTGTTTATCAGTAAATATCTCCACTGAGATTAAGAAAAGCAGTAGCTTAATAAATTAAGTACTTCCTGGTATGGTTACTGTACTGGTAACTCCCCAAAAGAATCTGGATTGTGGTGAGGGAACAGAGAAAAAAGCTCATTTAGGACCTGCACTTACGAAGGGGGTACGCAGCTGTATATCAGGGAGGAAACCTTCTGAGAATAAAAACAGCTGGAGCTTGTTAAGGTAATTACACAGGGGAAAGGATAATGTAATGGGAACTCCTCAGAAGAATCTGATTTTTGGTGAGGGCAGAGAGATAGAAGCTCATTTAGGAACGACATGAACATGCTGCGTAGGTAGCTGTTTATCAGTAAATATCTCCACTGAGATTAAGAAAAGCAGTAGCTTAATAAATTAAGTACTTCCTGGTATGGTTACTGTACTGGTAACTCCCCAAAGAATCTGGATTGTGGTGAGGGAACAGAGAAAAAACTCATTTAGGACCTGCACTTACGAAGGGGGTAGGCAGCTGTATATCAGGGAGTAAACCTTCTGAGAATGAAAACAGCTGGAGCTTGTTAAGGTAATTACACAGGGGAAAGGATAATGTAGTGGGAACTCCTCAGAAGAATCTGATTTGTGGTGAGGGCAGAGAGATAAAAGCTCGTTTAGGAACGACATGAACATGCTGCGTAGGTAGCTTTTTATCAGTAAATATCTCCACTGAGATTAAGAAAAGCAGTAGCTTAATAAATTAAGTACTTCCTGGTATGGTTACTGTACTGGTAACTCCCCAAAAGAATCTGGATTGTGGTGAGGGAACAGAGAAAAAAGCTCATTTAGGACCTGCACTTACGAAGGGGGTAGGCAGCTGTATATCAGGGAGTAAACCTTCTGAGCAGAAAAACAGCTGGAGGGGCTGGGGATATAGCCTAGTGGCAAGAGTGCCTGCCTCGGATACACGAGGCCCTAGGTTCGATTCCCCAGCACCACATATACAGAAAACGGCCAGAAGTGGCGCTGTGGCTCAAGTGGCAGAGTGCTAGCCTTCAGCGGGAAGAAGCCAGGGACAGTGGTCAGGCCCTGAGTCCAAGGGCCAGGACTGGCCAAAAAAAAAAAAAAAAAAACAGCTGGAGCTTGTTAAGGTAATTACACAGGGGAAAGGATAATGTACTGGGAACTCCTCAGAAGAATCTGATTTGTGGTGAGGGCAGAGAGATAAAAGCTCATTTAGGAACGACATGAACATGCTGCGTAGGTAGCTGTTTATCAGTAAATATCTCCACTGAGATTAAGAAAAGCAGTAGCTTAATAAATTAAGTACTTCCTGGTATGGTTACTGTACTGGTAACTCCCCAAAAGAATCTGGATTGTGGTGAGGGAACAGAGAAAAAAGCTCATTTAGGACCTGCACTTAGGAAGGGGGTAGGCAGCTGTATATCAGGGAGTAAACCTTCTGAGAATAAAAAGAGCTGGAGCTTCTTAAGGTAATTACACAGGGAAAAGGATAATGTAGTGGGAACTCCTCAGAAGAATCTGATTTGTGGTGAGGGCAGAGAGATAAAAGCTCATTTAGGAACGACATGAACATGCTGCGTAGGTAGCTCTTTATCAGTAAATATCTCCACTGAGATTAAGAAAAGCAGTAGCTTAATAAATTAAGTACTTCCTGGTAAGGTTACTGTACTGGTAACTCCCCAAAAGAATCTTGATTGTGGTGAGGGAACAGAGAAAAAAGCTCATTTAGGACCTGCACTTACGAAGGGGGTAGGCAGCTGTATATCAGGGAGTAAACCTTCTGAGAATAAAAACAGCTGGAGCTTGTTAAGGTAATTACACAGGGGAAAGGATAATGTACTGGGAACTCCTCAGAAGAATCTGATTTGTGGTGAGGGCAGAGAGATAAAAGCTCATTTAGGAACGACATGAACATGCTGCGTAGGTAGCTGTTTATCAGTAAATATCTCCACTGAGATTAAGAAAAGCAATAGCTTAATAAATTAAGTACTTCCTGGTATGGTTACTGTACTGGTAACTCCCCAAAAGAATCTGGATTGTGGTGAGGGAACAGAGAAAAAAGCTCATTTAGGACCTGCACTTACGAAGGGGGTAGGCAGCAGTATATCAGGGAGTAAACCTTCTGAGAATAAAAACAGCTGGAGCTTGTTAAGGTAATTACACAGGGGAAAGGATAATGTACTGGGAACTCCTCAGAAGAATCTGATTTGTGGTGAGGGCAGAGAGATAAAAGCTCATTTAGGAACGACATGAACATGCTGCGTAGGTAGCTGTTTAGCAGTAAATATCTCCACTGAGATTAAGAAAAGCAGTAGCTTAATAAATTAAGTACTTCCTGGTATGGTTACTGTACTGGTAACTCCCCAAAGAATCTGGATTGTGGTGAGGGAACAGAGAAAAAAGCTCATTTAGGACCTGCACTTACGAAGGGGGTAGGCAGCTGTATATCAGGGAGTAAACCTTCTGAGAATAAAAACAGCTGGAGCTTGTTAAGGTAATTACACAGGGGAAAGGATAATGTACTGGGAACTCCTCAGAAGAATCTGATTTGTGGTGAGGGCAGAGAGATAAAAGCTCATTTAGGAACGACATGAACATGCTGCGTAGGTAGCTGTTTATCAGTAAATATCTCCACTGAGATTAAGAAAAGCAGTAGCTTAATAAATTAAGTACTTCCTGGTATGGTTACTGTACTGGTAACTCCCCAAAAGAATCTGGATTGTGGTGAGGGAACAGAGAAAAAATCTCATTTAGGACCGGCACTTACGAAGGGGGTAGGCAGCTGTATATCAGGGAGTAAACCTTCTGAGAATAAAAAGAGCTGGAGCTTGTTAAGGTAATTACACAGGGGAAAGGATAATGTACTGGGAACAAATCAGAAGAATCTGATTTCTAGAGAGGGCAGAGAGATAAAAGCTCATTTAGGAACGACATGAACATGCTGCGTAGGTAGCTGTTTATCAGTAAATATCTCCACTGAGATTAAGAAAAGCAGTAGCTTAATAAATTAAGTACTTCCTGGTATGGTTACTGTACTGGTAACTCCCCAAAAGAATCTGGATTGTGGTGAGGGAACAGAGAAAAAAGCTCATTTAGGACCTGCACTTACGAAGGGGGTAGGCAGCTGTATATCAGGGAGTAAACCTTCTGAGAATAAAAACAGCTGGAGCTTGTTAAGGTAATTACACAGGGGAAAGGATAATATACTGGGAACTCCTCAGAAGAATCTGATTTGTGGTGAGGGCAGAGAGATAAAAGCTCATTTAGGAACGACATGAACATGCTGCGTAGGTAGCTGTTTATCAGTAAATATCTCCACTGAGATTAAGAAAAGCAGTAGCTTAATAAATTAAGTACTTCCTGGTATGGTTACTGTACTGGTAACTCCCCAAAAGAATCTGGATTGTGGTGAGGGAACAGAGAAAAAAGCTATTTAGGACCTGCACTTACGAAAGGGGTAGGCAGCTGTATATCAGGGAGTAAACCTTCTGAGAATAGAAACAGCTGAGCTTGTTAAGGTAATTACACAGGGGAAAGGATAATGTACTGGGAACTCCTCAGAAGAATCTGATTTATGGTGAGTTCAGAGAGATAAAAGCTCATTTAGGAACGACATGAACATGCTGCATAGGTAGCTGTTTATCAGTAAATATCTGCACTGAGATTAAGAAAAGCAGTAGCTTAATAAATTAAGTACTTCCTGGTATGGTTACTGTACTGGTAACTCCCCAAAAGAATCTGGATTGTGGTGAGGGAACAGAGAAAAACGCTCATTTAGGACCTGCACTTACGAAGGGGGTAGGCAGCTGTATATCAGGGAGTAAACCTTCTGAGAATAAAAACAGCTGGAGCTTGTTAAGGTAATTACACAGGGGAAAGGATAATGTAGTGTGAACTCCTCAGAAGAATCTGATTTGTGGTGAGGGCAGAGAGATAAAAGCTCATTTAGGAACGACATGAACATGCTGCGTAGGTAGCTGTTTATCAGTAAATATCTCCACTGAGATTAAGAAAAGCAGTAGCTTAATAAATTAAGTACTTCCTGGTATGGTTACTGTACTGGTAACTCCCCAAAAGAATCTGGATTGTGGTGAGGGGAGAGAGAAAAAAGCTCATTTAGGACCTGCACTTACGAAGGGGGTAGGCAGCTGTATATCAGGGAGTAAACCTTCTGAGAATAAAAACAGCTGGAGCTTGTTAAGGTAATTACACAGGGGAAAGGATAATGTACTGGGAACTACTCAGAAGAATCTGATTTGTGGTGAGGGCAGAGAGATAAAAGCTCATTTAGGAACGACATGAACATGCTGCGTAGGTAGCTGTTTATCAGTAAATATCTCCACTGAGATTAAGAAAAGCAGTAGCTTAATAAATTAAGTACTTCCTGGTATGGTTACTGTACTGGTAACTCCCCAAAAGAATCTGGATTGTGGTGAGGGAACAGAGAAAAAAGCTCATTTAGGACCTGCACTTACGAAGGGGGTAGGCAGCTGTATGTCAGGGAGTAAACCTTCTGAGAATAAAAACAGCTGGAGCTTGTTAAGGTAATTACACAGGGGAAAGGATAATATACTGGGAACTCCTCAGAAGAATCTGATTTGTGGTGAGGGCAGAGAGATAAAAGCTCCTTTTGGAACGACATGAACATGCTGCGTAGGTAGCTGTTTATCAGTAAATATCTCCACGGAGATTAAGAAAAGCAGTAGCTTAATAAATTAAGTACTTCCTGGTATGGTTACTGTACTGGTAACTCCCCAAAAGAATCTGGATTGTGGTGAGGGAACAGAGAAAAAAGCTCATTTAGGACCTGCACTTACGAAGGGGGTAGGCAGCTGTATATCAGGGAGTAAACCTTCTGAGAATTAAAACAGCTGAGCTTGTTAAGGTAATTACACAGGGGAAAGGATAATGTACTGGGAACTCCTCAGAAGAATCTGATTTGTGGTGAGTTCAGAGAGATAAAAGGTCATTTAGGAACGACATGAACATGCTGCATAGGTAGCTGTTTATCAGTAAATATCTGCACTGAGATTAAGAAAAGCAGTAGCTTAATAAATTAAGTACTTCCTGGTATGGTTACTGTACTGGTAACTCCCCAAAAGAATCTGGATTGTGGTGAGGGAACAGAGAAAAACGCTCATTTAGTACCTGCACTTACGAAGGGGGTAGGCAGCTGTATATCAGGGAGTAAACCTTCTGAGAATAAAAACAGCTGGAGCTTGTTAAGGTAATTACACAGGGGAAAGGATAATTTACTGGCAACTCCTCAGAAGAATCTGATTTGTGGTGAGGGCAGAGAGATAAAAGCTCATATAGGAACGACATGAACATGCTGCGTAGGTAGCTCTTTATCAGTAAATATCTCCACTGAGATTAAGAAAAGCAGTAGCTTAATAAATTAAGTACTTCCTGGTAAGGTTACTGTACTGGTAACTCCCCAAAAGAATCTGGATTGCGGTGAGGGAACAGAGAAAAACGCTCATTTAGGACCTGCACTTACGAAGGGGGTAGGCAGCTGTATATCAGGGAGTAAACCTTCTGAGAATAAAAACAGCTGCAGCTTGTTAAGGTAATTACACAGGGGAAAGGATAATGTACTGGGAACTCCTCAGAAGAATCTGATTTGTGGTGAGGGCAGAGAGATAAAAGCTCATTTAGGAACGACATGAACATGCTGCGTAGGTAGCTGTTTATCAGTAAATATCTCCACTGAGATTAAGAAAAGCAGTAGCTTAATAAATTAAGTACTTCCTGGTATGGTTACTGTACTGGTAACTCCCCAAAAGAATCTGGATTGTGGTGAGGGAACAGAGAAAAAAGCTCATTTAGGACCTGCACTTACGAAGGGGGTAGGCAGCAGTATATCAGGGAGTAAACCTTCTGAGAATAAAAACAGCTGGAGCTTGTTAAGGTAATTACACAGGGGAAAGGATAATGTACTGGGAACTCCTCAGAAGAATCTGATTTGTGGTGAGGGCAGAGAGATAAAAGCTCATTTAGGAACGACATGAACATGCTGCGTAGGTAGCTGTTTATCAGTAAATATCTCCACTGAGATTAAGAAAAGCAGTAGCTTAATAAATTAAGTACTTCCTGGTATGGTTACTGTACTGGTAACTCCCCAAAGAATCTGGATTGTGGTGAGGGAACAGAGAAAAAAGCTCATTTAGGACCTGCACTTACGAAGGGGGTAGGCAGCTGTATATCAGGGAGGAAACCTTCTGAGAATAAAAACAGCTGGAGCTTGTTAAGGTAATTACACAGGGGAAAGGATAATGTACTGGGAACTCCTCAGAAGAATCTGATTTGTGGTGAGGGCAGAGAGATAAAAGCTCATTTAGGAACGACATGAACATGCTGCGTAGGTAGCTGTTTAGCAGTAAATATCTCCACTGAGATTAAGAAAAGCAGTAGCTTAATAAATTAAGTACTTCCTGGTATAGTTACTGTACTGGTAACTCCCCAAAAGAATCTGGATTGTGGTGAGGGAACAGAGAAAAAAGCTCATTTAGGACCTGCACTTTGAAGGGGGTAGGCAGCTGTATATCAGGGAGTAAACCTTCTGAGAATAAAAACAGCTGGAGCTTGTTAAGGTAATTACACAGGGGAAAGGATAATGTACTGGGAACTCCTCAGAAGAATCTGATTTGTGGTGAGGGCAGAGAGATAAAAGCTCGTTTAGGAACGACATGAACATGCTGCGTGGGTAGCTGTTTATCAGTAAATATCTCCACTGAGATTAAGAAAAGCAGTAGCTTAATAAATTAAGTACTTCCTGGTATGGTTACTGTACTGGTAACTCCCCAAAAGAATCTGGATTGTGGTGAGGGAACAGAGAAAAAAGCTCATTTAGGACCTGCACTTACGAAGGGGGTACGCAGCTGTATGTCAGGGAGGAAACCTTCTGAGAATAAAAACAGCTGGAGCTTGTTAAGGTAATTACACAGGGGAAAGGATAATGTAATGGGAACTCCTCAGAAGAATCTGATTTTTGGTGAGGGCAGAGAGATAGAAGCTCATTTAGGAACGACATGAACATGCTGCGTAGGTAGCTGTTTATCAGTAAATATCTCCACTGAGATTAAGAAAAGCAGTAGCTTAATAAATTAAGTACTTCCTGGTATGGTTACTGTACTGGTAACTCCCCAAAGAATCTGGATTGTGGTGAGGGAACAGAGAAAAAACTCATTTAGGACCTGCACTTACGAAGGGGGTAGGCAGCTGTATATCAGGGAGTAAACCTTCTGAGAATGAAAACAGCTGGAGCTTGTTAAGGTAATTACACAGGGGAAAGGATAATGTAGTGGGAACTCCTCAGAAGAATCTGATTTGTGGTGAGGGCAGAGAGATAAAAGCTCGTTTAGGAACGACATGAACATGCTGCGTAGGTAGCTTTTTATCAGTAAATATCTCCACTGAGATTAAGAAAAGCAGTAGCTTAATAAATTAAGTACTTCCTGGTATGGTTACTGTACTGGTAACTCCCCAAAAGAATCTGGATTGTGGTGAGGGAACAGAGAAAAAAGCTCATTTAGGACCTGCACTTACGAAGGGGGTAGGCAGCTGTATATCAGGGAGTAAACCTTCTGAGCAGAAAAACAGCTGGAGGGGCTGGGGATATAGCCTAGTGGCAAGAGTGCCTGCCTCGGATACACGAGGCCCTAGGTTCGATTCCCCAGCACCACATATACAGAAAACGGCCAGAAGTGGCGCTGTGGCTCAAGTGGCAGAGTGCTAGCCTTCAGCGGGAAGAAGCCAGGGACAGTGGTCAGGCCCTGAGTCCAAGGGCCAGGACTGGCCAAAAAAAAAAAAAAAAAAACAGCTGGAGCTTGTTAAGGTAATTACACAGGGGAAAGGATAATGTACTGGGAACTCCTCAGAAGAATCTGATTTGTGGTGAGGGCAGAGAGATAAAAGCTCATTTAGGAACGACATGAACATGCTGCGTAGGTAGCTGTTTATCAGTAAATATCTCCACTGAGATTAAGAAAAGCAGTAGCTTAATAAATTAAGTACTTCCTGGTATGGTTACTGTACTGGTAACTCCCCAAAAGAATCTGGATTGTGGTGAGGGAACAGAGAAAAAAGCTCATTTAGGACCTGCACTTAGGAAGGGGGTAGGCAGCTGTATATCAGGGAGTAAACCTTCTGAGAATAAAAAGAGCTGGAGCTTCTTAAGGTAATTACACAGGGAAAAGGATAATGTAGTGGGAACTCCTCAGAAGAATCTGATTTGTGGTGAGGGCAGAGAGATAAAAGCTCATTTAGGAACGACATGAACATGCTGCGTAGGTAGCTCTTTATCAGTAAATATCTCCACTGAGATTAAGAAAAGCAGTAGCTTAATAAATTAAGTACTTCCTGGTAAGGTTACTGTACTGGTAACTCCCCAAAAGAATCTTGATTGTGGTGAGGGAACAGAGAAAAAAGCTCATTTAGGACCTGCACTTACGAAGGGGGTAGGCAGCTGTATATCAGGGAGTAAACCTTCTGAGAATAAAAACAGCTGGAGCTTGTTAAGGTAATTACACAGGGGAAAGGATAATGTACTGGGAACTCCTCAGAAGAATCTGATTTGTGGTGAGGGCAGAGAGATAAAAGCTCATTTAGGAACGACATGAACATGCTGCGTAGGTAGCTGTTTATCAGTAAATATCTCCACTGAGATTAAGAAAAGCAATAGCTTAATAAATTAAGTACTTCCTGGTATGGTTACTGTACTGGTAACTCCCCAAAAGAATCTGGATTGTGGTGAGGGAACAGAGAAAAAAGCTCATTTAGGACCTGCACTTACGAAGGGGGTAGGCAGCAGTATATCAGGGAGTAAACCTTCTGAGAATAAAAACAGCTGGAGCTTGTTAAGGTAATTACACAGGGGAAAGGATAATGTACTGGGAACTCCTCAGAAGAATCTGATTTGTGGTGAGGGCAGAGAGATAAAAGCTCATTTAGGAACGACATGAACATGCTGCGTAGGTAGCTGTTTAGCAGTAAATATCTCCACTGAGATTAAGAAAAGCAGTAGCTTAATAAATTAAGTACTTCCTGGTATGGTTACTGTACTGGTAACTCCCCAAAAGAATCTGGATTGTGGTGAGGGAACAGAGAAAAAAGCTCATTTAGGACCTGCACTTACGAAGGGGGTAGGCAGCTGTATATCAGGGAGTAAACCTTCTGAGAATAAAAACAGCTGGAGCTTGTTAAGGTAATTACACAGGGGAAAGGATAATGTACTGGGAACTCCTGAGAAGAATCTGATTTGTGGTGAGGGCAGAGAGATAAAAGCTCATTTAGGAACGACATGAACATGCTGCGTAGGTAGCTGTTTATCAGTAAATATCTCCACTGAGATTAAGAAAAGCAGTAGCTTAATAAATTAAGTACTTCCTGGTATGGTTACTGTACTGGTAACTCCCCAAAAGAATCTGGATTGTAGTGAGGGAACAGAGAAAAAAGCTCATTTAGGACCTGCACTTAGGAAGGGGGTAGGCAACTGTATATCAGGGAGTAAACCTTCTGAGAATAAAAACAGCTGGAGCTTGTTAAGGTAATTACACAGGGGAAAGGATAATGTACTGGGAACTCCTCAGAAGAATCTGATTTGTGGTGAGGGCAGAGAGATAAAAGCTCATTTAGGAACGACATGAACATGTTGCGTAGGTAGCTGTTTATCAGTAAATATCTCCACTGAGATTAAGAAAAGCAGTAGCTTAATAAATTAAGTACTTCCTGGTATGGTTACTGTACTGGTAACTCCCCAAAAGAATCTGGATTGTGGTGAGGGAACAGAGAAAAAAGCTCATTTAGGACCTGCACTTACGAAGGGGGTAGGCAGCTGTATATCAGGGAGTAAACCTTCTGAGAATAAAAACAGCTGGAGCTTGTTAAGGTAATTACACAGGGGAAAGGATAATGTAGTGGGAACTCCTCAGAAGAATCTGATTTGTGGTGAGGGCAGAGAGATAAAAGCTCATTTAGGAACGACATGAACATGCTGCGTAGGTAGCTGTTTATCAGTAAATATCTCCACTGAGATTAAGAAAAGCAGTAGCTTAATAAATTAAGTACTTCCTGGTATGGATACTGTACTGGTAACTCCCCAAAAGAATCTGGATTGTGGTGAGGGAACAGAGAAAAAAGCTCATTTAGGACCTTCACTTACGAAGGGGGTAGGCATCTGTATATCAGGGAGTAAACCTTCTGAGAATAAAAACAGCTGGAGCTTGTTAAGGTAATTACACAGGGGAAAGGATAATGTACTGGGAACTCCTCAGAAGAATCTGATTTGTGGTGAGGGCAGAGAGATAAAAGCTCATTTAGGAACGACATGAACATGCTGCGTAGGTAACTGTTTATCAGTAAATATCTCCACTGAGATTAAGAAAAGCAGTAGCTTAATAAATTAAGTACTTCCTGGTATGGTTACTGTACTGGTAACTCCCCAAAAGAATCTGGATTGTGGTGAGGGAACAGAGAAAAACGCTCATTTAGGACCTGCACTTACGAAGGGGGTAGGCAGCTGTATATCAGGGAGTAAACCTTCTGAGAATAAAAACAGCTGGAGCTTGTTAAGGTAATTACACAGGGGAAAGGATAATGTACTGGGAACTCCTCAGAAGAATCTGATTTGTGGTGAGGGCAGAGAGATAAAAGCTCATTTAGGAACGACATGAACATGCTGCGTAGGTAGCTGTTTATCAGTAAATATCTCCACTGAGATTAAGAAAAGCAGTAGCTTAATAAATTAAGTACTTCCTGGTATGGTTACTGTACTGGTAACTCCCCAAAAGAATCTGGATTGTGGTGAGGGAACAGAGAAAAAAGCTCATTTAGGACCGGCACTTACGAAGGGGGTAGGCAGCTGTATATCAGGGAGTAAACCTTCTGAGAATAAAAACAGCTGGAGCTTGTTAAGGTAATTACACAGGGGAAAGGATAATGTACTGGGAACAAATCAGAAGAATCTGATTTGTGGTGAGGGCAGAGAGATAAAAGCTCATTTAGGAACGACATGAACATGCTGCGTAGGTAGCTGTTTATCAGTAAATATCTCCACTGAGATTAAGAAAAGCAGTAGCTTAATAAATTAAGTACTTCCTGGTATGGTTACTGTACTGGTAACTCCCCAAAAGAATCTGGATTGTGGTGAGGGAACAGAGAAAAAAGCTCATTTAGGACCTGCACTTACGAAGGGGGTAGGCAGCTGTATATCAGGGAGTAAACCTTCTGAGAATAAAAACAGCTGGAGCTTGTTAAGGTAATTACACAGGGGAAAGGATAATATACTGGGAACTCCTCAGAAGAATCTGATTTGTGGTGAGGGCAGAGAGATAAAAGCTCATTTAGGAACGACATGAACATGCTGCGTAGGTAGCTGTTTATCAGTAAATATCTCCACTGAGATTAAGAAAAGCAGTAGCTTAATAAATTAAGTACTTCCTGGTATGGTTACTGTACTGGTAACTCCCCAAAAGAATCTGGATTGTGGTGAGGGAACAGAGAAAAAAGCTATTTAGGACCTGCACTTACGAAAGGGGTAGGCAGCTGTATGTCAGGGAGTAAACCTTCTGAGAATAAAAACAGCTGAGCTTGTTAAGGTAATTACACAGGGGAAAGGATAATGTACTGGGAACTCCTCAGAAGAATCTGATTTATGGTGAGTTCAGAGAGATAAAAGCTCATTTAGGAACGACATGAACATGCTGCATAGGTAGCTGTTTATCAGTAAATATCTGCACTGAGATTAAGAAAAGCAGTAGCTTAATAAATTAAGTACTTCCTAGTATGGTTACTGTACTGGTAACTCCCCAAAAGAATCTGGATTGTGGTGAGGGAACAGAGAAAAACGCTCATTTAGGACCTGCACTTACGAAGGGGGTAGGCAGCTGTATATCAGGGAGTAAACCTTCTGAGAATAAAAACAGCTGGAGCTTGTTAAGGTAATTACACAGGGGAAAGGATAATGTACTGTGAACTACTCAGAAGAATCTGATTTGTGGTGAGGGCAGAGAGATAAAAGCTCATTTAGGAACGACATGAACATGCTGCGTAGGTAGCTGTTTATCAGTAAATATCTCCACTGAGATTAAGAAAAGCAGTAGCTTAATAAATTAAGTACTTCCTGGTATGGTTACTGTACTGGTAACTCCCCAAAAGAATCTGGATTGTGGTGAGGGAACAGAGAAAAAAGCTCATTTAGGACCTGCACTTACGAAGGGGGTAGGCAGCTGTATATCA
The DNA here is from genome assembly GCF_023159225.1 of Perognathus longimembris pacificus. Taxonomy (NCBI): domain Eukaryota; kingdom Metazoa; phylum Chordata; class Mammalia; order Rodentia; family Heteromyidae; genus Perognathus; species Perognathus longimembris. The sequence goes on along the minus strand of NW_025958992.1, from coordinate 12,881 downwards.
GGGAGTAAACCTTCTGAGAATAAAAACAGCTGGAGCTTGTTAAGGTAATTACACAGGGGAAAGGATAATATACTGGGAACTCCTCAGAAGAATCTGATTTGTGGTGAGGGCAGAGAGATAAAAGCTCCTTTTGGAACGACATGAACATGCTGCGTAGGTAGCTGTTTATCAGTAAATATCTCCACGGAGATTAAGAAAAGCAGTAGCTTAATAAATTAAGTACTTCCTGGTATGGTTACTGTACTGGTAACTCCCCAAAAGAATCTGGATTGTGGTGAGGGAACAGAGAAAAAAGCTCATTTAGGACCTGCACTTACGAAGGGGGTAGGCAGCTGTATATCAGGGAGTAAACCTTCTGAGAATTAAAACAGCTGAGCTTGTTAAGGTAATTACACAGGGGAAAGGATAATGTACTGGGAACTCCTCAGAAGAATCTGATTTGTGGTGAGTTCAGAGAGATAAAAGGTCATTTAGGAACGACATGAACATGCTGCATAGGTAGCTGTTTATCAGTAAATATCTGCACTGAGATTAAGAAAAGCAGTAGCTTAATAAATTAAGTACTTCCTGGTATGGTTACTGTACTGGTAACTCCCCAAAAGAATCTGGATTGTGGTGAGGGAACAGAGAAAAACGCTCATTTAGTACCTGCACTTACGAAGGGGGTAGGCAGCTGTATATCAGGGAGTAAACCTTCTGAGAATAAAAACAGCTGGAGCTTGTTAAGGTAATTACACAGGGGAAAGGATAATGTACTGGGAACTCCTCAGAAGAATCTGATTTGTGGTGAGGGCAGAGAGATAAAAGCTCATTTAGGAACGACATGAACATGCTGCGTAGGTAACTGTTTATCAGTAAATATCTCCACTGAGATTAAGAAAAGCAGTAGCTTAATAAATTAAGTACTTCCTGGTATGGTTACTGTACTGGTAACTCCCCAAAAGAATCTGGATTGTGGTGAGGGAACAGAGAAAAACGCTCATTTAGGACCTGCACTTACGAAGGGGGTAGGCAGCTGTATATCAGGGAGTAAACCTTCTGAGAATAAAAACAGCTGGAGCTTGTTAAGGTAATTACACAGGGGAAAGGATAATGTACTGGGAACTCCTCAGAAGAATCTGATTTGTGGTGAGGGCAGAGAGATAAAAGCTCATTTAGGAACGACATGAACATGCTGCGTAGGTAGCTGTTTATCAGTAAATATCTCCACTGAGATTAAGAAAAGCAGTAGCTTAATAAATTAAGTACTTCCTGCTATGGTTACTGTACTGGTAACTCCCCAAAAGAATCTGGATTGTGGTGAGGGAACAGAGAAAAAAGCTCATTTAGGACCGGCACTTACGAAGGGGGTAGGCAGCTGTATATCAGGGAGTAAACCTTCTGAGAATAAAAACAGCTGGAGCTTGTTAAGGTAATTACACAGGGGAAAGGATAATGTACTGGGAACAAATCAGAAGAATCTGATTTGTGGTGAGGGCAGAGAGATAAAAGCTCATTTAGGAACGACATGAACATGCTGCGTAGGTAGCTGTTTATCAGTAAATATCTCCACTGAGATTAAGAAAAGCAGTAGCTTAATAAATTAAGTACTTCCTGGTATGGTTACTGTACTGGTAACTCCCCAAAAGAATCTGGATTGTGGTGAGGGAACAGAGAAAAAAGCTCATTTAGGACCTGCACTTACGAAGGGGGTAGGCAGCTGTATATCAGGGAGTAAACCTTCTGAGAATAAAAACAGCTGGAGCTTGTTAAGGTAATTACACAGGGGAAAGGATAATATACTGGGAACTCCTCAGAAGAATCTGATTTGTGGTGAGGGCAGAGAGATAAAAGCTCATTTAGGAACGACATGAACATGCTGCGTAGGTAGCTGTTTATCAGTAAATATCTCCACTGAGATTAAGAAAAGCAGTAGCTTAATAAATTAAGTACTTCCTGGTATGGTTACTGTACTGGTAACTCCCCAAAAGAATCTGGATTGTGGTGAGGGAACAGAGAAAAAAGCTATTTAGGACCTGCACTTACGAAAGGGGTAGGCAGCTGTATGTCAGGGAGTAAACCTTCTGAGAATAAAAACAGCAGAGCTTGTTAAGGTAATTACACAGGGGAAAGGATAATGTACTGGGAACTCCTCAGAAGAATCTGATTTATGGTGAGTTCAGAGAGATAAAAGCTCATTTAGGAACGACATGAACATGCTGCATAGGTAGCTGTTTATCAGTAAATATCTGCACTGAGATTAAGAAAAGCAGTAGCTTAATAAATTAAGTACTTCCTGGTATGGTTACTGTACTGGTAACTCCCCAAAAGAATCTGGATTGTGGTGAGGGAACAGAGAAAAACGCTCATTTAGGACCTGCACTTACGAAGGGGGTAGGCAGCTGTATATCAGGGAGTAAACCTTCTGAGAATAAAAACAGCTGGAGCTTGTTAAGGTAATTACACAGGGGAAAGGATAATGTACTGTGAACTACTCAGAAGAATCTGATTTGTGGTGAGGGCAGAGAGATAAAAGCTCATTTAGGAACGACATGAACATGCTGCGTAGGTAGCTGTTTATCAGTAAATATCTCCACTGAGATTAAGAAAAGCAGTAGCTTAATAAATTAAGTACTTCCTGGTATGGTTACTGTACTGGTAACTCCCCAAAAGAATCTGGATTGTGGTGAGGGAACAGAGAAAAAAGCTCATTTAGGACCTGCACTTACGAAGGGGGTAGGCAGCTGTATATCAGGGAGTAAACCTTCTGAGAATAAAAACAGCTGGAGCTTGTTAAGGTAATTACACAGGGGAAAGGATAATATACTGGGAACTCCTCAGAAGAATCTGATTTGTGGTGAGGGCAGAGAGATAAAAGCTCCTTTTGGAACGACATGAACATGCTGCGTAGGTAGCTGTTTATCAGTAAATATCTCCACGGAGATTAAGAAAAGCAGTAGCTTAATAAATTAAGTACTTCCTGGTATGGTTACTGTACTGGTAACTCCCCAAAAGAATCTGGATTGTGGTGAGGGAACAGAGAAAAAAGCTCATTTAGGACCTGCACTTACGAAGGGGGTAGGCAGCTGTATATCAGGGAGTAAACCTTCTGAGAATTAAAACAGCTGAGCTTGTTAAGGTAATTACACAGGGGAAAGGATAATGTACTGGGAACTCCTCAGAAGAATCTGATTTGTGGTGAGTTCAGAGAGATAAAGGTCATTTAGGAACGACATGAACATGCTGCATAGGTAGCTGTTTATCAGTAAATATCTGCACTGAGATTAAGAAAAGCAGTAGCTTAATAAATTAAGTACTTCCTGGTATGGTTACTGTACTGGTAACTCCCCAAAAGAATCTGGATTGTGGTGAGGGAACAGAGAAAAACGCTCATTTAGTACCTGCACTTACGAAGGGGGTAGGCAGCTGTATATCAGGGAGTAAACCTTCTGAGAATAAAAACAGCTGGAGCTTGTTAAGGTAATTACACAGGGGAAAGGATAATGTACTGGGAACTCCTCAGAAGAATCTGATTTGTGGTGAGGGCAGAGAGATAAAAGCTCATTTAGGAACGACATGAACATGCTGCGTAGGTAGCTGTTTATCAGTAAATATCTCCACTGAGATTAAGAAAAGCAGTAGCTTAATAAATTAAGTACTTCCAGGTATGGTTACTGTACTGGTAACTCCCCAAAAGAATCTGGATTGTGGTGAGGGAACAGAGAAAAAATCTCATTTAGGACCGGCACTTACGAAGGGGGTAGGCAGCTGTATATCAGGGAGTAAACCTTCTGAGAATAAAAAGAGCTGGAGCTTGTTAAGGTAATTACACAGGGGAAAGGATAATGTACTGGGAACAAATCAGAAGAATCTGATTTCTAGAGAGGGCAGAGAGATAAAAGCTCATTTAGGAACGACATGAACATGCTGCGTAGGTAGCTGTTTATCAGTAAATATCTCCACTGAGATTACGAAAAGCAGTAGCTTAATAAATTAAGTACTTCCTGGTATGGTTACTGTACTGGTAACTCCCCAAAAGAATCTGGATTGTGGTGAGGGAACAGAGAAAAAAGCTCATTTAGGACCTGCACTTACGAAGGGGGTAGGCAGCTGTATATCAGGGAGTAAACCTTCTGAGAATAAAAACAGCTGGAGCTTGTTAAGGTAATTACACAGGGGAAAGGATAATATACTGGGAACTCCTCAGAAGAATCTGATTTGTGGTGAGGGCAGAGAGATAAAAGCTCATTTAGGAACGACATGAACATGCTGCCTAGGTAGCTGTTTATCAGTAAATATCTCCACTGAGATTAAGAAAAGCAGTAGCTTAATAAATTAAGTACTTCCTGGTATGGTTACTGTACTGGTAACTCCCCAAAAGAATCTGGATTGTGGTGAGGGAACAGAGAAAAAAGCTATTTAGGACCTGCACTTACGAAAGGGGTAGGCAGCTGTATATCAGGGAGTAAACCTTCTGAGAATAGAAACAGCTGAGCTTGTTAAGGTAATTACACAGGGGAAAGGATAATGTACTGGGAACTCCTCAGAAGAATCTGATTTATGGTGAGTTCAGAGAGATAAAAGCTCATTTAGGAACGACATGAACATGCTGCATAGGTAGCTGTTTATCAGTAAATATCTGCACTGAGATTAAGAAAAGCAGTAGCTTAATAAATTAAGTACTTCCTGGTATGGTTACTGTACTGGTAACTCCCCAAAAGAATCTGGATTGTGGTGAGGGAACAGAGAAAAACGCTCATTTAGGACCTGCACTTACGAAGGGGGTAGGCAGCTGTATATCAGGGAGTAAACCTTCTGAGAATAAAAACAGCTGGAGCTTGTTAAGGTAATTACACAGGGGAAAGGATAATGTAGTGTGAACTCCTCAGAAGAATCTGATTTGTGGTGAGGGCAGAGAGATAAAAGCTCATTTAGGAACGACATGAACATGCTGCGTAGGTAGCTGTTTATCAGTAAATATCTCCACTGAGATTAAGAAAAGCAGTAGCTTAATAAATTAAGTACTTCCTGGTATGGTTACTGTACTGGTAACTCCCCAAAAGAATCTGGATTGTGGTGAGGGGACAGAGAAAAAGCTCATTTAGGACCTGCACTTACGAAGGGGGTAGGCAGCTGTATATCAGGGAGTAAACCTTCTGAGAATAAAAACAGCTGGAGCTTGTTAAGGTAATTACACAGGGGAAAGGATAATGTACTGGGAACTACTCAGAAGAATCTGATTTGTGGTGAGGGCAGAGAGATAAAAGCTCATTTAGGAACGACATGAACATGCTGCGTAGGTAGCTGTTTATCAGTAAATATCTCCACTGAGATTAAGAAAAGCAGTAGCTTAATAAATTAAGTACTTCCTGGTATGGTTACTGTACTGGTAACTCCCCAAAAGAATCTGGATTGTGGTGAGGGAACAGAGAAAAAAGCTCATTTAGGACCTGCACTTACGAAGGGGGTAGGCAGCTGTATGTCAGGGAGTAAACCTTCTGAGAATAAAAACAGCTGGAGCTTGTTAAGGTAATTACACAGGGGAAAGGATAATATACTGGGAACTCCTCAGAAGAATCTGATTTGTGGTGAGGGCAGAGAGATAAAAGCTCCTTTTGGAACGACATGAACATGCTGCGTAGGTAGCTGTTTATCAGTAAATATCTCCACGGAGATTAAGAAAAGCAGTAGCTTAATAAATTAAGTACTTCCTGGTATGGTTACTGTACTGGTAACTCCCCAAAAGAATCTGGATTGTGGTGAGGGAACAGAGAAAAAAGCTCATTTAGGACCTGCACTTACGAAGGGGGTAGGCAGCTGTATATCAGGGAGTAAACCTTCTGAGAATTAAAACAGCTGAGCTTGTTAAGGTAATTACACAGGGGAAAGGATAATGTACTGGGAACTCCTCAGAAGAATCTGATTTGTGGTGAGTTCAGAGAGATAAAAGGTCATTTAGGAACGACATGAACATGCTGCATAGGTAGCTGTTTATCAGTAAATATCTGCACTGAGATTAAGAAAAGCAGTAGCTTAATAAATTAAGTACTTCCTGGTATGGTTACTGTACTGGTAACTCCCCAAAAGAATCTGGATTGTGGTGAGGGAACAGAGAAAAACGCTCATTTAGTACCTGCACTTACGAAGGGGGTAGGCAGCTGTATATCAGGGAGTAAACCTTCTGAGAATAAAAACAGCTGGAGCTTGTTAAGGTAATTACACAGGGGAAAGGATAATTTACTGGCAACTCCTCAGAAGAATCTGATTTGTGGTGAGGGCAGAGAGATAAAAGCTCATATAGGAACGACATGAACATGCTGCGTAGGTAGCTCTTTATCAGTAAATATCTCCACTGAGATTAAGAAAAGCAGTAGCTTAATAAATTAAGTACTTCCTGGTAAGGTTACTGTACTGGTAACTCCCCAAAAGAATCTGGATTGTGGTGAGGGAACAGAGAAAAACGCTCATTTAGGACCTGCACTTACGAAGGGGGTAGGCAGCTGTATATCAGGGAGTAAACCTTCTGAGAATAAAAACAGCTGCAGCTTGTTAAGGTAATTACACAGGGGAAAGGATAATGTACTGGGAACTCCTCAGAAGAATCTGATTTGTGGTGAGGGCAGAGAGATAAAAGCTCATTTAGGAACGACATGAACATGCTGCGTAGGTAGCTGTTTATCAGTAAATATCTCCACTGAGATTAAGAAAAGCAGTAGCTTAATAAATTAAGTACTTCCTGGTATGGTTACTGTACTGGTAACTCCCCAAAAGAATCTGGATTGTGGTGAGGGAACAGAGAAAAAAGCTCATTTAGGACCTGCACTTACGAAGGGGGTAGGCAGCAGTATATCAGGGAGTAAACCTTCTGAGAATAAAAACAGCTGGAGCTTGTTAAGGTAATTACACAGGGGAAAGGATAATGTACTGGGAACTCCTCAGAAGAATCTGATTTGTGGTGAGGGCAGAGAGATAAAAGCTCATTTAGGAACGACATGAACATGCTGCGTAGGTAGCTGTTTATCAGTAAATATCTCCACTGAGATTAAGAAAAGCAGTAGCTTAATAAATTAAGTACTTCCTGGTATGGTTACTGTACTGGTAACTCCCCAAAGAATCTGGATTGTGGTGAGGGAACAGAGAAAAAAGCTCATTTAGGACCTGCACTTACGAAGGGGGTAGGCAGCTGTATATCAGGGAGGAAACCTTCTGAGAATAAAAACAGCTGGAGCTTGTTAAGGTAATTACACAGGGGAAAGGATAATGTACTGGGAACTCCTCAGAAGAATCTGATTTGTGGTGAGGGCAGAGAGATAAAAGCTCATTTAGGAACGACATGAACATGCTGCGTAGGTAGCTGTTTATCAGTAAATATCTCCACTGAGATTAAGAAAAGCAGTAGCTTAATAAATTAAGTACTTCCTGGTATAGTTACTGTACTGGTAACTCCCCAAAAGAATCTGGATTGTGGTGAGGGAACAGAGAAAAAAGCTCATTTAGGACCTGCACTTTGAAGGGGGTAGGCAGCTGTATATCAGGGAGTAAACCTTCTGAGAATAAAAACAGCTGGAGCTTGTTAAGGTAATTACACAGGGGAAAGGATAATGTACTGGGAACTCCTCAGAAGAATCTGATTTGTGGTGAGGGCAGAGAGATAAAAGCTCGTTTAGGAACGACATGAACATGCTGCGTGGGTAGCTGTTTATCAGTAAATATCTCCACTGAGATTAAGAAAAGCAGTAGCTTAATAAATTAAGTACTTCCTGGTATGGTTACTGTACTGGTAACTCCCCAAAAGAATCTGGATTGTGGTGAGGGAACAGAGAAAAAAGCTCATTTAGGACCTGCACTTACGAAGGGGGTACGCAGCTGTATATCAGGGAGGAAACCTTCTGAGAATAAAAACAGCTGGAGCTTGTTAAGGTAATTACACAGGGGAAAGGATAATGTAATGGGAACTCCTCAGAAGAATCTGATTTGTGGTGAGGGCAGAGAGATAGAAGCTCATTTAGGAACGACATGAACATGCTGCGTAGGTAGCTGTTTATCAGTAATATCTCCACTGAGATTAAGAAAAGCAGTAGCTTAATAAATTAAGTACTTCCTGGTATGGTTACTGTACTGGTAACTCCCCAAAGAATCTGGATTGTGGTGAGGGAACAGAGAAAAAAGCTCATTTAGGACCTGCACTTACGAAGGGGGTAGGCAGCTGTATATCAGGGAGTAAACCTTCTGAGAATGAAAACAGCTGGAGCTTGTTAAGGTAATTACACAGGGGAAAGGATAATGTAGTGGGAACTCCTCAGAAGAATCTGATTTGTGGTGAGGGCAGAGAGATAAAAGCTCGTTTAGGAACGACATGAACATGCTGCGTAGGTAGCTTTTTATCAGTAAATATCTCCACTGAGATTAAGAAAAGCAGTAGCTTAATAAATTAAGTACTTCCTGGTATGGTTACTGTACTGGTAACTCCCCAAATGAATCTGGATTGTGGTGAGGGAACAGAGAAAAAAGCTCATTTAGGACCTGCACTTACGAAGGGGGTAGGCAGCTGTATATCAGGGAGTAAACCTTCTGAGCAGAAAACAGCTGGAGGGGCTGGGGATATAGCCTAGTGGCAAGAGTGCCTGCCTCGGATACACGAGGCCCTAGGTTCGATTCCCCAGCACCACATATACAGAAAACGGCCAGAAGTGGCGCTGTGGCTCAAGTGGCAGAGTGCTAGCCTTCAGCGGGAAGAAGCCAGGGACAGTGGTCAGGCCCTGAGTCCAAGGGCCAGGACTGGCCAAAAAAAAAAAAAAAAAAAACAGCTGGAGCTTGTTAAGGTAATTACACAGGGGAAAGGATAATGTACTGGGAACTCCTCAGAAGAATCTGATTTGTGGTGAGGGCAGAGAGATAAAAGCTCATTTAGGAACGACATGAACATGCTGCGTAGGTAGCTGTTTATCAGTAAATATCTCCACTGAGATTAAGAAAAGCAGTAGCTTAATAAATTAAGTACTTCCTGGTATGGTTACTGTACTGGTAACTCCCCAAAAGAATCTGGATTGTGGTGAGGGAACAGAGAAAAAAGCTCATTTAGGACCTGCACTTAGGAAGGGGGTAGGCAGCTGTATATCAGGGAGTAAACCTTCTGAGAATAAAAAGAGCTGGAGCTTCTTAAGGTAATTACACAGGGAAAAGGATAATGTAGTGGGAACTCCTCAGAAGAATCTGATTTGTGGTGAGGGCAGAGAGATAAAAGCTCATTTAGGAACGACATGAACATGCTGCGTAGGTAGCTCTTTATCAGTAAATATCTCCACTGAGATTAAGAAAAGCAGTAGCTTAATAAATTAAGTACTTCCTGGTAAGGTTACTGTACTGGTAACTCCCCAAAAGAATCTTGATTGTGGTGAGGGAACAGAGAAAAAAGCTCATTTAGGACCTGCACTTACGAAGGGGGTAGGCAGCTGTATATCAGGGAGTAAACCTTCTGAGAATAAAAACAGCTGGAGCTTGTTAAGGTAATTACACAGGGGAAAGGATAATGTACTGGGAACTCCTCAGAAGAATCTGATTTGTGGTGAGGGCAGAGAGATAAAAGCTCATTTAGGAACGACATGAACATGCTGCGTAGGTAGCTGTTTATCAGTAAATATCTCCACTGAGATTAAGAAAAGCAATAGCTTAATAAATTAAGTACTTCCTGGTATGGTTACTGTACTGGTAACTCCCCAAAAGAATCTGGATTGTGGTGAGGGAACAGAGAAAAAAGCTCATTTAGGACCTGCACTTACGAAGGGGGTAGGCAGCAGTATATCAGGGAGTAAACCTTCTGAGAATAAAAACAGCTGGAGCTTGTTAAGGTAATTACACAGGGGAAAGGATAATGTACTGGGAACTCCTCAGAAGAATCTGATTTGTGGTGAGGGCAGAGAGATAAAAGCTCATTTAGGAACGACATGAACATGCTGCGTAGGTAGCTGTTTAGCAGTAAATATCTCCACTGAGATTAAGAAAAGCAGTAGCTTAATAAATTAAGTACTTCCTGGTATGGTTACTGTACTGGTAACTCCCCAAAAGAATCTGGATTGTGGTGAGGGACAGAGAAAAAAGCTCATTTAGGACCTGCACTTACGAAGGGGGTAGGCAGCTGTATATCAGGGAGTAAACCTTCTGAGAATAAAAACAGCTGGAGCTTGTTAAGGTAATTACACAGGGGAAAGGATAATGTACTGGGAACTCCTGAGAAGAATCTGATTTGTGGTGAGGGGAGAGAGATAAAAGCTCATTTAGGAACGACATGAACATGCTGCGTAGGTAGCTGTTTATCAGTAAATATCTCCACTGAGATTAAGAAAAGCAGTAGCTTAATAAATTAAGTACTTCCTGGTATGGTTACTGTACTGGTAACTCCCCAAAAGAATCTGGATTGTAGTGAGGGAACAGAGAAAAAAGCTCATTTAGGACCTGCACTTAGGAAGGGGGTAGGCAGCTGTATATCAGGGAGTAAACCTTCTGAGAATAAAAACAGCTGGAGCTTGTTAAGGTAATTACACAGGGGAAAGGATAATGTACTGGGAACTCCTCAGAAGAATCTGATTTGTGGTGAGGGCAGAGAGATAAAAGCTCATTTAGGAACGACATGAACATGTTGCGTAGGTAGCTGTTTATCAGTAAATATCTCCACTGAGATTAAGAAAAGCAGTAGCTTAATAAATTAAGTACTTCCTGGTATGGTTACTGTACTGGTAACTCCCCAAAAGAATCTGGATTGTGGTGAGGGAACAGAGAAAAAAGCTCATTTAGGACCTGCACTTACGAAGGGGGTAGGCAGCTGTATATCAGGGAGTAAACCTTCTGAGAATAAAAACAGCTGGAGCTTGTTAAGGTAATTACACAGGGGAAAGGATAATGTAGTGGGAACTCCTCAGAAGAATCTGATTTGTGGTGAGGGCAGAGAGATAAAAGCTCATTTAGGAACGACATGAACATGCTGCGTAGGTAGCTGTTTATCAGTAAATATCTCCACTGAGATTAAGAAAAGCAGTAGCTTAATAAATTAAGTACTTCCTGGTATGGATACTGTACTGGTAACTCCCCAAAAGAATCTGGATTGTGGTGAGGGAACAGAGAAAAAAGCTCATTTAGGACCTTCACTTACGAAGGGGGTAGGCATCTGTATATCAGGGAGTAAACCTTCTGAGAATAAAAACAGCTGGAGCTTGTTAAGGTAATTACACAGGGGAAAGGATAATGTACTGGGAACTCCTCAGAAGAATCTGATTTGTGGTGAGGGCAGAGAGATAAAAGCTCATTTAGGAACGACATGAACATGCTGCGTAGGTAACTGTTTATCAGTAAATATCTCCACTGAGATTAAGAAAGCAGTAGCTTAATAAATTAAGTACTTCCTGGTATGGTTACTGTACTGGTAACTCCCCAAAAGAATCTGGATTGTGGTGAGGGAACAGAGAAAACGCTCATTTAGGACCTGCACTTACGAAGGGGGTAGGCAGCTGTATATCAGGGAGTAAACCTTCTGAGAATAAAAACAGCTGGAGCTTGTTAAGGTAATTACACAGGGGAAAGGATAATGTACTGGGAACTCCTCAGAAGAATCTGATTTGTGGTGAGGGCAGAGAGATAAAAGCTCATTTAGGAACGACATGAACATGCTGCGTAGGTAGCTGTTTATCAGTAAATATCTCCACTGAGATTAAGAAAAGCAGTAGCTTAATAAATTAAGTACTTCCTGCTATGGTTACTGTACTGGTAACTCCCCAAAAGAATCTGGATTTTGGTGAGGGAACAGAGAAAAAATCTCATTTAGGACCGGCACTTACGAAGGGGGTAGGCAGCTGTATATCAGGGAGTAAACCTTCTGAGAATAAAAACAGCTGGAGCTTGTTAAGGTAATTACACAGGGGAAAGGATAATGTACTGGGAACAAATCAGAAGAATCTGATTTGTGGTGAGGGCAGAGAGATAAAAGCTCATTTAGGAACGACATGAACATGCTGCGTAGGTAGCTGTTTATCAGTAAATATCTGCACTGAGATTAAGAAAAGCAGTAGCTTAATAAATTAAGTACTTCCTGGTATGGTTACTGTACTGGTAACTCCCCAAAAGAATCTGGATTGTGGTGAGGGAACAGAGAAAAAAGCTCATTTAGGACCTGCACTTACGAAGGGGGTAGGCAGCTGTATATCAGGGAGTAAACCTTCTGAGAATAAAAACAGCTGGAGCTTGTTAAGGTAATTACACAGGGGAAAGGATAATATACTGGGAACTCCTCAGAAGAATCTGATTTGTGGTGAGGGCAGAGAGATAAAAGCTCATTTAGGAACGACATGAACATGCTGCGTAGGTAGCTGTTTATCAGTAAATATCTCCACTGAGATTAAGAAAAGCAGTAGCTTAATAAATTAAGTACTTCCTGGTATGGTTACTGTACTGGTAACTCCCCAAAAGAATCTGGATTGTGGTGAGGGAACAGAGAAAAAAGCTATTTAGGACCTGCACTTACGAAAGGGGTAGGCAGCTGTATGTCAGGGAGTTAAACCTTCTGAGAATAAAAACAGCTGAGCTTGTTAAGGTAATTACACAGGGGAAAGGATAATGTACTGGGAACTCCTCAGAAGAATCTGATTTATGGTGAGTTCAGAGAGATAAAAGCTCATTTAGGAACGACATGAACATGCTGCATAGGTAGCTGTTTATCAGTAAATATCTGCACTGAGATTAAGAAAAGCAGTAGCTTAATAAATTAAGTACTTCCTGGTATGGTTACTGTACTGGTAACTCCCCAAAAGAATCTGGATTGTGGTGAGGGAACAGAGAAAAACGCTCATTTAGGACCTGCACTTACGAAGGGGGTAGGCAGCTGTATATCAGGGAGTAAACCTTCTGAGAATAAA
>NW_025958991.1:0-43442 GCF_023159225.1 Perognathus longimembris pacificus | reverse complement strand
AATGTACTGGGAACTCCTCAGAAGAATCTGATTTGTGGTGAGGGCAGAGAGATAAAAGCTCATTTAGGAACGACATGAACATGCTGCGTAGGTAGCTGTTTATCAGTAAATATCTCCACTGAGATTAAGAAAAGCAGTAGCTTAATAAATTAAGTACTTCCTGGTATGGTTACTGTACTGATAACTCCCCAAAAGAATCTGGATTGTGGTGAGGGAACAGAGAAAAAAGCTCATTTAGGACCTGCACTTACGAAGGGGGTAGGCAGCTGTATATCGGGGAGTAAACCTTCTGAGAATAAAAACAGCTGGAGCTTGTTAAGGTAATTACACAGGGGGAAAGGATAATGTACTGGGAACTCCTCAGAAGAATCTGATTTGTGGTGAGGGCAGAGAGATAAAAGCTCATTTAGGAACGACATGAACATGCTGCGTAGGTAGCTGTTTATCAGTAAATATCTCCACTGAGATTAAGAAAAGCAGTAGCTTAATAAACTAAGTACTTCCTGGTATGGTTACTGTACTGGTAACTCCCCAAAAGAATCTGGATTGTGGTGAGGGAACAGAGAAAAAAGCTCATTTAGGACCTGCACTTACGAAGGGGGTAGGCAGCTGTATATCAGGGAGTAAACCTTCTGAGAATAAAAACAGCTGGAGCTTGTTAAGGTAATTACACAGGGGAAAGGATAATGTACTGGGAACTCCTCAGAAGAATGTGATTTGTGGTGAGGGCAGAGAGATAAAAGCTCATTTAGGAACGACATGAACATGCTGCGTAGGTAGCTGTTTATCAGTAAATATCTCCACTGAGATTAAGAAAAGCAGAAGCTCAATAAATTAAGTACTTCCTGGTATGGTTACTGTACTGGTAACTCCCCAAAAGAATCTGGATTGTGGTGAGGGAACAGAGAAAAAAGCTCATTTAGGACCTGCACTTACGAAGGGGGTAGGCAGCTGTATATCAGGGAGTAAACCTTCTGAGAATAAAAACAGCTGGAGCTTGTTAAGGTAATTACACAAGTGAAAGGATAATGTACTGGGAACTCCTCAGAAGAATCTGATTTGTGGTGAGGGAAGAGAGATAAAAGCTCATTTAGGAACGACATGAACATGCTGCGTAGGTAGCTGTTTATCAGTAAATATCTCCACTGAGATTAAGAAAAGCAGTAGCTTAATAAATTAAGTACTTCCTGGTATGGTTACTGTACTGGTAACTCCCCCAAAGAATCTGGATTGTGGTGAGGGAACAGAGAAAAAAGCTCATTTAGGAGCTGCACTTACGAAGAGGGTAGGCAGCTGTATATCAGGGAGTAAACCTTCTGAGAATAAAAACAGCTGGAGCTTGTTAAGGTAATTACACAGGGGAAAGGATAATGTACTGGGAACTCCTCAGAAGAATCTGATTTGTGGTGAGGGCAGAGAGATAAAAGCTCATTTAGGAACGACATGAACATGCTGCGTAGGTAGCTGTTTATCAGTAAATATCTCCACTGAGATTAAGAAAAGCAGTAGCTTAATAAATTAAGTACTTCCTGGTATGGTTACTGTACTGATAACTCCCCAAAAGAATCTGGATTGTGGTGAGGGAACAGAGAAAAAAGCTCATTTAGGACCTGCACTTACGAAGGGGGTAGGCAGCTGTATATCAGGGAGTAAACCTTCTGGGAATAAAAACAGCTGGAGCTTGTTAAGTTAATTACACAGGGGAAAGGATAATGTACTGGGCACTATTCAGAAGAATCTGAATTGTGGTGAGGGCAGAGAGATAAAAGCTCATTTAGGAACGACATGAACATGCTGCGTAGGTAGCTGTTTATCAGTAAATATCTCCACTGAGATTAAGAAAAGCAGAAGCTTAATACATTAAGTACTTCCTGGTATGGTTACTGTACTGTTAACTCCCCAAAAGAAACTGGATTGTGGTGAGGGAACAGAGAAAAAAGCTCATTTAGGACCTGCACTTACGAAGGGGGTATGCAGCTGTATATCAGGGAGTAAACCTTCTGAGAATAAAAACAGCTGGAGCTTGTTAAGGTAATTACACAGGGGAAAGGATAATGTCCTGGGAACTCCTCAGAAGAATCTGATTTGTGGTGAGGGCAGAGAGATAAAAGCTCATTTAGGAACGACATGAACATGCTGCGTAGGTAGCTGTTTATCAGTAAATATCTCCACTGAGATTAAGAAATACAGTAGCTTAATAAATTAAGTACTTCCTGGTATGGTTACTGTACTGGTAACTCCCCAAAAGAATCTGGATTGTGGTGAGGGAACAGAGAAAAAATCTCATTAAGGACCTGCACTTACGAAGGGGGTAGGCAGCAGTATATCAGGGAGTAAACCTTCTGAGAATAAAAACAGCTGGAGCTTGTTAAGTTAATTACACAGGGGAAAGGATAATGTACTGGGAACTCCTCAGAAGAATCTGAATTGTGGTGAGGGCAGAGAGATAAAAGCTCATTTAGGAACGACATGAACATGCTGTGTAGGTAGCTGTTTATCAGTAAATATCTCCACTGAGATTAAGAAAAACAGTAGCTTAATAAATTAAGTACTTCCTGGTATGGTTACTGTACTGGTAACTCCCCAAAAGAATCTGGATTGTGGTGAGGGAACAGAGAAAAAAGCTCATTTAGGACCTGCACTTACGAAGGGGGTAGGCAGCTGTATATCAGGGAGTAAACCTTCTGAGAATAAAAACAGCTGGAGCTTGTTAAGGTAATTACACAGGGGAAAGGATAATGTACTGGGAACTCTTCAGAAGAATCTGATTTGTGGTGAGGGCAGAGAGATAAAAGCTCATTTAGGAACGACATGAACATGCTGCGTAGGTAGCTGTTTATCAGTAAATATCTCCAGTGAGATTAAGAAAAGCAGTAGCTTAATAAATTAAGTACTTCCTGGTATGGTTACTGTACTGGTAACTCCCCAAAAGAATCTGGATTGTGGTGAGGGAACAGAGAAAAAAGCTCATTTAGGACCTGCACTTACGAAGGGGGTAGGCAGCTGTATATCAGGGAGTAAACCTTCTGAGAATAAAAACAGCTGGAGCCTGTTAAGGTAATTACACAGGGGAAAGGATAATGTACTGGGAACTCCTCAGAAGAATCTGATTTGTGGTGAGGGCAGAGAGATAAAAGCTCATTTAGGAACGACATGAACATGCTGCGTAGGTAGCTGTTTATCAGTAAATATCTCCACTGAGATTAAGAAAAGCAGTAGCTTAATAAATTAAGTACTTCCTGGTATGGTTACTGTACTGGTAACTCCCCCAAAAGAATCTGGATTGTGGTGAGGGAACAGAGAAAAAAGCTCATTTAGGACCTGCACTTACGAAGGGGGTAGGCAGCTGTATATCAGGGAGTAAACCTTCTGAGAATAAAAACAGCTGGAGCTTGTTAAGGTAATTACATAGGGGAAAGGATAATGTACTGGGAACTCCTCAGAAGAATCTGATTTGTGGTGAGGGCAGAGAGATAAAAGCTCATTTAGGAACGACATGAACATGCTGCGTAGGTAGCTGTTTATCAGTAAATATCTCCACTGAGATTAAGAAAAGCAGTAGCTTAATAAATTAAGTACTTCCTGGTATGGTTACTGTACTGGTAACTCCCCAAAAGAATCTGGATTGTGGTGAGGGAACAGAGAAAAAAGCTCATTTAGGACCTGCACTTACGAAGGGGGTAGGCAGCTGTATATCAGGGAGTAAACCTTCTGAGAATAAAAACAGCTGGAGCTTGTTAAGGTAATTACACAGGGGAAAGGATAATGTACTGGGAACTCTTCAGAAGAATCTGATTTGTGGTGAGGGCAGAGAGATAAAAGCTCATTTAGGAACGACATGAACATGCTGCGTAGGTAGCTGTTTATCAGTAAATATCTCCACTGAGATTAAGAAAAGCAGTAGCTTAATAAATTAAGTACTTCCTGGTATGGTTACTGTACTGGTAACTCCCCAAAAGAATCTGGATTGTGGTGAGGGAACAGAGAAAAAAGCTCATTTAGGACCTGCACTTACGAAGGGGGTAGGCAGTTGTATATCAGGGAGTAAACCTTCTGAGAATAAAAACAGCTGGAGCTTGTAAAGGTAATTACACAGGGGAAAGGATAATGTACTGGGAACTCCTCAGAAGAATCTGATTTGTGGTTAGGGCAGAGAGATAAAAGCTCATTTAGGAACGACATGAACATGCTGCGTAGGTAGCTGTTTATAAGTAAATATCTCCACTGAGATTAAGAAAAGCAGTAGCTTAATAAATTAAGTACTTCCTGGTATGGTTACTGTACTGGTAACTCCCCAAAAGAATCTGGATTGTGGTGAGGGAACAGAGAAAAAAGCTCATTTAGGACCTGCACCTACGAAGGGGGTAGGCAGCTGTATATAAGGGAGTAAACCTTCTGAGAATAAAAACAGCTGGAGCTTGTTAAGGTAATTACACAGGGGAAAGAATAATGTACTGGGAACTCTTCAGAAGAATCTGATTTGTGGTGAGGGCAGAGAGATAAAAGCTCATTTAGGAACGACATGAACATGCTGCGTAGGTAGCTGTTTATCAGTAAATATCTCCACTGAGATTAAGAAAAGCAGTAGCTTAATAAATTAAGTACTTCCTGGTATGGTTACTGTACTGGAAACTCCCCAAAAGAATCTGGATTGTGGTGAGGGAACAGAGAAAAAAGCTCATTTAGGACCTGCACTTACGAAGGGGGTAGGCAGCTGTATATCAGGGAGTAAACCTTCTGAGAATAAAAACAGCTGGAGCTTGTTAAGGTAATTACACAGGGGAACGGATAATGTACTGGGAACTCCTCAGAAGAATCTGATTTGTGGTGAGGGCAGAGAGATAAAAGCTCATTTAGGAACGACATGAACATGCTGCGTAGGTAGCTCTTTATCAGTAAATATCTCCACTGAGATTAAGAAAAGCAGTAGCTTAATAAATTAAGTACTTCCTGGTATGGTTACTGTACTGGTAACTCCCCAAAAGAATCTGGATTGTGGTGAGGGAACAGAGAAAAAAGCTCATTTAGGACCTGCACTTACGAAGGGGGTAGGCAGCTGTATATCAGGGAGTAAACCTTCTGAGAATAAAAACAGCTGGAGCTTGTTAAGGTAATTACACAGGGGAAAGGATAATGTACTGGGAACTCCTCAGAAGAATCTGATTTGTGGTGAGGGAAGAGAGATAAAAGCTCATTTAGGAACGACATGAACATGCTGCGTAGGTAGCTGTTTATCAGTAAATATCTCCACTGAGATTAAGAAAAGCAGTAGCTTAATAAATTAAGTACTTCCTGGTATGGTTACTGTACTGGTAACTCCCCAAAAGAATCTGGATTGTAGTGAGGGAACAGAGAAAAAAGCTCATTTACTACCTGCACTTACGAAGGGGGTAGGCAGCTGTATATCAGGGAGTAAACCTTCTGAGAATAAAAACAGCTGGAGCTTGTTAAGGTAATTACACAGGGGAAAGGATAATCTACTGGGAACTCTTCAGAAGAATCTGATTTGTGGTGAGGGCAGAGAGATAAAAGCTCATTTAGGAACGACATGAACATGCTACGTAGGTAGCTGTTTATCAGTAAATATCTCCACTGAGATTAAGAAAAGCAGTAGCTTAATAAATTAAGTACTTCCTGGTATGGTTACTGTACTGGTAACTCCCCAAAAGAATCTGGATTGTGGTGAGGGAACAGAGAAAAAAGCTCATTTAGGACCTGCACTTACGAAGGGGGTAGGCAGCTGTATATCAGGGAGTAAACCTTCTGAGAATAAAAACAGCTGGAGCTTGTTAAGGTAATTACACAGGGGAAAGGATAATGTACTGGGAACTCCTCAGAAGAATCTGATTTGTGGTGAGGGCAGAGAGATAAAAGCTCATTTAGGAACGACATGAACATGCTGCGTAGGTAGCTGTTTATCAGTAAATATCTCCACTGAGATTAAGAAAAGCAGTAGCTTAATAAACTAAGTACTTCCTGGTATGGTTACTGTACTGGTAACTCCCCAAAAGAATCTGGATTGTGGTGAGGGAACAAAGAAAAAAGCTCATTTAGGACCTGCACTTACGAAGGGGGTAGGCAGCTGTATATCAGGGAGTAAACCTTCTGAGAATAAAAACAGCTGGAGCTTGTTAAGGTAATTACACAGGGGAAAGGATAATGTACTGGGAACTCCTCAGAAGAATGTGATTTGTGGTGAGGGCAGAGAGATAAAAGCTCATTTAGGAACGACATGAACATGCTGCGTAGGTAGCTGTTTATCAGTAAATATCTCCACTGAGATTAAGAAAAGCAGAAGCTCAATAAATTAAGTACTTCCTGGTATGGTTACTGTACTGGTAACTCCCCAAAAGAATCTGGATTGTGGTGAGGGAACAGAGAAAAAAGCTCATTTAGGACCTGCACTTACGAAGGGGGTAGGCAGCTGTATATCAGGGAGTAAACCTTCTGAGAATAAAAACAGCTGGAGCTTGTTAAGGTAATTACACAAGTGAAAGGATAATGTACTGGGAACTCCTCAGAAGAATCTGATTTGTGGTGAGGGAAGAGAGATAAAAGCTCATTTAGGAACGACATGAACATGCTGCGCAGGTAGCTGTTTATCAGTAAATATCTCCACTGAGATTAAGAAAAGCAGTAGCTTAATAAATTAAGTACTTCCTGGTATGGTTACTGTACTGGTAACTCCCCCAAAGAATCTGGATTGTGGTGAGGGAACAGAGAAAAAAGCTCATTTAGGAGCTGCACTTACGAAGGGGGTAGGCAGCTGTATATCAGGGAGTAAACCTTCTGAGAATAAAAACAGCTGGAGCTTGTTAAGGTAATTACACAGGGGAAAGGATAATGTACTGGGAACTCCTCAGAAGAATCTGATTTGTGGTGAGGGCAGAGAGATAAAAGCTCATTTAGGAACGACATGAACATGCTGCGTAGGTAGCTGTTTATCAGTAAATATCTCCACTGAGATTAAGAAAAGCAGTAGCTTAATAAATTAAGTACTTCCTGGTATGGTTACTGTACTGATAACTCCCCAAAAGAATCTGGATTGTGGTGAGGGAACAGAGAAAAAAGCTCATTTAGGACCTGCACTTACGAAGGGGGTAGGCAGCTGTATATCAGGGAGTAAACCTTCTGAGAATAAAAACAGCTGGAGCTTGTTAAGGTAATTACACAGGGGAAAGGATAATGTACTGGGAACTCCTCAGAAGAATCTGATTTGTGGTGAGGGCAGAGAGATAAAAGCTCATTTAGGAACGACATGAACATGCTGCGTAGGTAGCTGTTTATCAGTAAATATCTCCACTGAGATTAAGAAAAGCAGTAGCTTAATAAACTAAGTACTTCCTGGTATGGTTACTGTACTGGTAACTCCCCAAAAGAATCTGGATTGTGGTGAGGGAACAGAGAAAAAAGCTCATTTAGGACCTGCACTTACGAAGGGGGTAGGCAGCTGTATATCAGGGAGTAAACCTTCTGAGAATAAAAACAGCTGGAGCTTGTTAAGGTAATTACACAGGGGAAAGGATAATGTACTGGGAACTCCTCAGAAGAATGTGATTTGTGGTGAGGGCAGAGAGATAAAAGCTCCTTTAGGAACGACATGAACATGCTGCGTAGGTAGCTGTTTATCAGTAAATATCTCCACTGAGATTAAGAAAAGCAGAAGCTCAATAAATTAAGTACTTCCTGGTATGGTTACTGTACTGGTAACTTCCCAAAAGAATCTGGATTGTGGTGAGGGAACAGAGAAAAAAGCTCATTTAGGACCTGCACTTACGAAGGGGGTAGGCAGCTGTATATCAGGGAGTAAACCTTCTGAGAATAAAAACAGCTGGAGCTTGTTAAGGTAATTACACAAGTGAAAGGATAATGTACTGGGAACTCCTCAGAAGAATCTGATTTGTGGTGAGGGAAGAGAGATAAAAGCTCATTTAGGAACGACATGAACATGCTGCGTAGGTAGCTGTTTATCAGTAAATATCTCCACTGAGATTAAGAAAAGCAGTAGCTTAATAAATTAAGTACTTCCTGGTATGGTTACTGTACTGGTAACTCCCCCAAAGAATCTGGATTGTGGTGAGGGAACAGAGAAAAAAGCTCATTTAGGAGCTGCACTTACGAAGGGGGTAGGCAGCTGTATATCAGGGAGTAAACCTTCTGAGAATAAAAACAGCTGGAGCTTGTTAAGGTAATTACACAGGGGAAAGGATAATGTACTGGGAACTCCTCAGAAGAATCTGATTTGTGGTGAGGGCAGAGAGATAAAAGCTCATTTAGGAACGACATGAACATGCTGCGTAGGTAGCTGTTTATCAGTAAATATCTCCACTGAGATTAAGAAAAGCAGTAGCTTAATAAACTAAGTACTTCCTGGTATGGTTACTGTACTGGTAACTCCCCAAAAGAATCTGGATTGTGGTGAGGGAACAGAGAAAAAAGCTCATTTAGGACCTGCACTTACGAAGGGGGTAGGCAGCTGTATATCAGGGAGTAAACCTTCTGAGAATAAAAACAGCTGGAGCTTGTTAAGGTAATTACACAGGGGAAAGGATAATGTACTGGGAACTCCTCAGAAGAATGTGATTTGTGGTGAGGGCAGAGAGATAAAAGCTCATTTAGGAACGACATGAACATGCTGCGTAGGTAGCTGTTTATCAGTAAATATCTCCACTGAGATTAAGAAAAGCAGAAGCTCAATAAATTAAGTACTTCCTGGTATGGTTACTGTACTGGTAACTCCCCAAAAGAATCTGGATTGTGGTGAGCGAACAGAGAAAAAAGCTCATTTAGGACCTGCACTTACGAAGGGGGTAGGCAGCTGTATATCAGGGAGTAAACCTTCTGAGAATAAAAACAGCTGGAGCTTGTTAAGGTAATTACACAAGTGAAAGGATAATGTACTGGGAACTCCTCAGAAGAATCTGATTTGTGGTGAGGGAAGAGAGATAAAAGCTCATTTAGGAACGACATGAACATGCTGCGTAGGTAGCTGTTTATCAGTAAATATCTCCACTGAGATTAAGAAAAGCAGTAGCTTAATAAATTAAGTACTTCCTGGTATGGTTACTGTACTGGTAACTCCCCCAAAGAATCTGGATTGTGGTGAGGGAACAGAGAAAAAAGCTCATTTAGGAGCTGCACTTATGAAGGGGGTAGGCAGCTGTATATCAGGGAGTAAACCTTCTGAGAATAAAAACAGCTGGAGCTTGTTAAGGTAATTACACAGGGGAAAGGATAATGTACTGGGAACTCCTCAGAAGAATCTGATTTGTGGTGAGGGCAGAGAGATAAAAGCTCATTTAGGAACGACATGAACATGCTGCGTAGGTAGCTGTTTATCAGTAAATATCTCCACTGAGATTAAGAAAAGCAGTAGCTTAATAAATTAAGTACTTCCTGGTATGGTTACTGTACTGATAACTCCCCAAAAGAATCTGGATTGTGGTGAGGGAACAGAGAAAAAAGCTCATTTAGGACCTGCACTTACGAAGGGGGTAGGCAGCTGTATATCAGGGAGTAAACCTTCTGGGAATAAAAACAGCTGGAGCTTGTTAAGTTAATTACACAGGGGAAAGGATAATGTACTGGGAACTCCTCAGAAGAATCTGATTTGTGGTGAGGGCAGAGAGATAAAAGCTCATTTAGGAACGACATGAACATGCTGCGTAGGTAGCTGTTTATCAGTAAATGTCTCCACTGAGATTAAGAAAAGCAGTAGCTTAATAAATTAAGTACTTCCTGGTATGGTCACTGTACTGGTAACTCCCCAAAAGAATCTGGATTGTGGTGAGGGAACAGAGAAAAAAGCTCATTTAGGACCTGCACTTACGAAGGGGGTAGGCAGCTGTATATCAGGGAGTAAACCTTCTGAGAATAAAAACAGCTGGAGCTTGTTAAGGTAATTACACAGGGGAAAGGATAATGTACTGGGAACTCCTCAGAAGAATCTGATTTGTGGTGAGGGCAGAGAGATAAAAGCTCATTTAGGAACGACATGAACATGCTGCGTAGGTAGCTGTTTATCAGTAAATATCTCCACTGAGATTAAGAAAAGCAGTAGCTTAATAAATTAAGTACTTCCTGGTATGGTTACTGTACTGGTAACTCCCCAAAAGAATCTGGATTGTGGTGAGGGAACAGAGAAAAAAGCTCATTTAGGACCTGCACTTACGAAGGGGGTAGGCAGCTGTATATCAGGGAGTAAACCTTCTGAGAATAAAAACAGCTGGAGCTTGTTAAGGGAATTACACAGGGGAAAGGATAATGTACTGGGAACTCCTCAGAAGAATCTGATTTGTGGTGAGGGCAGAGAGATAAAAGCTCATTTAGGAACGACATGAACATGCTGCGTAGGTAGCTGTTTATCAGTAAATATCTCCACTGAGATTAAGAAAAGCAGTAGCTTAATAAATTAAGTACTTCCTGGTATGGTTACTGTCCTGGTAACTCCCCAAAAGAATCTGGATTGTGGTGAGGGAACAGAGAAAAAAGCTCATTTAGGACCTGCACTTACGAAGGGGGTAGGCAGCTGTATATCAGGGAGTAAACCTTCTGAGAATAAAAACAGCTGGAGCTTGTTAAGGTAATTACACAGGGGAAAGGATAATGTACTGGGAACTCCTCAGAAGAATCTGATTTGTGGTGAGGGCAGAGAGATAAAAGCTCATTTAGGAACGACATGAACATGCTGCGTAGGTAGCTGTTTATTAGTAAATATCTCCACTGAGATTAAGAAAAGCAGAAGCTTAATAAATTAAGTACTTCCTGGTATGGTTACTGTACTGGTAACTCCCCCAAAGAATCTGGATTGTGGTGAGGGAACAGAGAAAAAAGCTCATTTAGGACCTGCACTTACGAAGGGGGTAGGCAGCTGTATATCAGGGAGTAAACCTTCTGAGAATAAAAACAGCTGGAGCTTGTTAAGGTAATTACACAGGGGATAGGATAATGTACTGGGAACTCCTCAGAAGAATCTGATTTGTGGTGAGGGCAGAGAGATAAAAGCTCATTTAGGAACGACATGAACATGCTGCGTAGGTAGCTGTTTTTCGGTAAATATCTCCACTGAGATTAAGAAAAGCAGAAGCTTAATACATTAGGTACTTCCTGGTATGGTTACTGTACTGGTAACTCCCCAAAAGAATCTGGATTGTGGTGAGGGAACAGAGAAAAAAGCTCATTTAGGACCTGCACTTACGAAGGGGGTAGGCAGCTGTATATCAGGGAGTAAACCTTCTGAGAATAAAAACAGCTGGAGCTTGTTAAGGTAATTACACAGGGGAAAGGATAATGTCCTGGGAACTCCTCAGAAGAATCTGATTTGTGGTGAGGGCAGAGAGATAAAAGCTCATTTAGGAACGACATGAACATGCTGCGTAGGTAGCTGTTTATCAGTAAATATCTCCACTGAGATTAAGAAAAGCAGTAGCTTAATAAATTAAGTACTTCCTGGTATGGTTACTGTACTGGTAACTCCCCAAAAGAATCTGGATTTTGGTGAGGGAACAGAGAAAAAAGCTCATTTAGGACCTGCACTTACGAAGGGGGTAGGCAGCTGTATATCAGGGAGTAAACCTTCTGAGAATAAAAACAGCTGGAGCTTGTTAAGGTAATTACACAGGGGAAAGGATAATGTACTGGGAACTGCTCAGAAGAATCTGAATTGTGGTGAGGGCAGAGAGATAAAAGCTCATTTAGGAACGACATGAACATGCTGTGTAGGTAGCTGTTTATCAGTAAATATCTCCACTGAGATTAAGAAAAACAGTAGCTTAATAAATTAAGTACTTCCTGGTATGGTTACTGTACTGGAAACTCCCCAAAAGAATCTGGATTGTGGTGAGGGAACAGAGAAAAAAGCTCATTTAGGACCTGCACTTACGAAGGGGGTAGGCAGCTGTATATCAGGGAGTAAACCTTCTGAGAATAAAAACAGCTGGAGCTTGTTAAGGTAATTACACAGGGGAAAGGATAATGTACTGGGAACTCTTCAGAAGAATCTGATTTGTGGTGAGGGCAGAGAGATAAAAGCTCATTTAGGAACGACCTGAACATGCTGCGTAGGTAGCTGTTTATCAGTAAATATCTCCACTGAGATTAAGAAAAGCAGTAGCTTAATAAATTAAGGACTTCCTGGTATGGTTACTGTACTGGTAACTCCCCAAAAGAATCTGGATTGTGGTGAGGGAACAGAGAAAAAAGCTCATTTAGGACCTGCACTTACGAAGGGGGTAGGCAGCTGTATATCATGGAGTAAACCTTCTGAGAATAAAAACAGCTGGAGCTTCTTAAGGTAATTACACAGGGGAAAGCATAATGTACTGGGAACTCCTCAGAAGAATCTGATTTGTGGTGAGGGCAGAGAGATAAAAGCTCATTTAGGAACGACATGAACATGCTGCATAGGTAGCTGTTTATCAGTAAATATCTCCACTGAGATTAAGAAAAGCAGTAGCTTAATAAATTAAGTACTTCCTGGTATGGTTACTGTACTGGTAACTCCCCAAAAGAATCTGGATTGTGGTGAGGGAACAGAGAAAAAAGCTCATTTAGGACCTGCACTTACGAAGGGGGTAGGCAGCTGTATATCAGGGAGTAAACCTTCTGAGAATAAAAACAGCTGGAGCTTGTTAAGGTAATTACACAGGGGAAAGGATAATGTACTGGGATCTCGTCAGAAGAATCTGATTTGTGGTGAGGGCAGAGAGATAAAAGCTCATTTAGGAACGACATGAACATGCTGCGTAGGTAGCTGTTTATCAGTAAATATCTCCACTGAGATTAAGAAAAGCAGTAGCTTAATAAATTAAGTACTTCCTGGTATGGTCACTGTACTGGTAACTCCCCCAAAGAATCTGGATTGTGGTGAGGGAACAGAGAAAAAAGCTCATTTAGGAACTGCACTTATGAAGGGGGTAGGCTGCTGTATATCAGGGAGTAAACCTTCTGAGAATAAAAACAGCTGGAGCTTGTTAAGGTAATTACACAGGGGAAAGGATAATGTACTGGGAACTCCTCAAAAGAATCTGATTTGTGGTGAGGGCAGAGAGATAAAAGCTCATTTAGGAACGACATGAACATGCTGCGTAGGTAGCTGTTTATCAGTAAATATCTCCAATGAGATTAAGAAAAGCAGTAGCTTAAAAAATTAAGTACTTCCTGGTATGGTTACTGTACTGGTAACTCCCCAAAAGAATCTGGATTGTGGTGAAGGAACAGAGAAAAAAGCTCATTTATGACCTGCACTTACGAAGGGGGTAGGCAGCTGTATATCAGGGAGTAAACCTTCTGAGAATAAAAACAGCTGGAGATTGTTAAGGTAATTACACAGGGGAAAGGATAATGTACTGGGAACTCCTCAGAAATCTGATTTGTGGTGAGGGCAGAGAGATAAAAGCTCATTTAGGAACGACATGAACATGCTGCGTAGGTAGCTGTTTATCAGTAAATATCTCCACTGAGATTAAGAAATGCAGAAGCTTAATACATTAGGTACTTCCTGGTATGGTTACTGTACTGGTAACTCCCCAAAAGAATCTGGATTGTGGTGAGGGAACAGAGAAAAAAGCTCATTTAGGACCTGCACTTACGAAGGGGGTAGGCAGCTGTATATCAGGGAGTAAACCTTCTGAGAATAAAAACAGCTGGAGCTTGTTAAGGTAATTACACAGGGAAAAGGATAATGTACTGGGAACTCCTCAGAAGAATCTGATTTGTGGTGAGGGCAGAGAGATAAAAGCTCATTTAGGAACGACATGAACATGCTGCGTAGGTAGCTGTTTATCAGTAAATATCTCCACTGAGATTAAGAAAAGCAGTAGCTTAATAAATTAAGTACTTCCTGGTATGGGTACTGTACTGGTAACTCCCCAAAAGAATCTGGATTGTGGTGAGGGAACAGAGAAAAAAGCTCATTTAGGACCTGCACTTACGAAGGGGGTAGGCAGCTGTATATCAGGGAGTAAACCTTCTGAGAATAAAAACAGCTGGAGCTTGTTAAGGTAATTACACAGGGGAAAGGATAATGTACTGGGAACTCCTCAGAAGAATCTGATTTTTGGTGAGGGCAGAGAGATAAAAGCTCATTTAGGAACGACATGAACATGCAGCGTAGGTAGCTGTTTATCAGTAAATATCTCCACTGAGATTAAGAAAAGCAGTAGCTTAATAAATTAAGTACTTCCTGGTATGGTTACTGTACTGGTAACTCCCCCAAAGAATCTGGATTGTGGTGAGGGAACAGAGAAAAAAGCTCATTTAGGAGCTGCACTTACGAAGGGGGTAGGCAGCTGTATATCAGGGAGTAAACCTTCTGAGAATAAAAACAGCTGGAGCTTGTTAAGGTAATTACACAGGGGAAAGGATAATGTACTGGGAACTCCTCAGAAGAATCTGATTTGTGGTGAGGGCAGAGAGATAAAAGCTCATTTAGGAACGACATGAACATGCTGCGTAGGTAGCTGTTTATCAGTAAATATCTCCACTGAGATTAAGAAAAGCAGTAGCTTAATAAATTAAGTACTTCCTGGTATGGTTACTGTACTGATAACTCCCCAAAAGAATCTGGATTGTGGTGAGGGAACAGAGAAAAAAGCTCATTTAGGACCTGCACTTACGAAGGGGGTAGGCAGCTGTATATCAGGGAGTAAACCTTCTGGGAATAAAAACAGCTGGAGCTTGTTAAGGTAATTACACAGGGGAAAGGATAATGTACTGGGAACTCCTCAGAAGAATCTGATTTGTGGTGAGGGCAGAGAGATAAAAGCTCATTTAGGAACGACATGAACATGCTGCGTAGGTAGCTGTTTATCAGTAAATATCTCCACTGAGATTAAGAAAAGCAGTAGCTTAATAAATTAAGTACTTCCTGGTATGGTTACTGTACTGGTAACTCCCCAAAAGAATCTGGATTGTGGTGAGGGAACAGAGAAAAAAGCTCATTTAGGACCTGCACTTACGAAGGGGGTAGGCAGCTGTATATCAGGGAGTAAACCTTCTGAGAATAAAAACAGCTGGAGCTTGTTAAGGTAATTACACAGGGGAAAGGATAATGTACTGGGAACTCCTCAGAAGAATCTGATTTGTGGTGAGGGCAGAGAGATAAAAGCTCATTTAGGAACGACATGAACATGCTGCGTAGGTAGCTGTTTATCAGTAAATATCTCCACTGAGATTAAGAAAAGCAGTATCTTAATAAATTAAGTACTTCCTGGTATGGTTACTGTCCTGGTAACTCCCCAAAAGAATCTGGATTGTGGTGAGGGAACAGAGAAAAAAGCTCATTTAGGACCTGCACTTACGAAGGGGGTAGGCAGCTGTATATCAGGGAGTAAACCTTCTGAGAATAAAAACAGCTGGAGCTTGTTAAGGTAATTAGACAGGGGAAAGGATAATGTACTGGGAACTCCTCAGAAGAATCTGATTTGTGGTGAGGGCAGAGAGATAAAAGCTCATTTAGGAACGACATGAACATGCTGCGTAGGTAGCTGTTTATCAGTAAATATCTCCACTGAGATTAAGAAAAGCAGAAGCTTAATAAATTAAGTACTTCCTGGTATGGTTGCTGTACTGGAAACTCCCCCAAAGAATCTGGATTGTGGTGAGGGAACAGAGAAAAAAGCTCATTTAGGACCTGACACTTACGAAGGGGGTAGGCAGCTGTATATCAGGGAGTAAACCTTCTGAGAATAAAAACAGCTGGAGCTTGTTAAGGTAATTACACAGGGGATAGAATAATGTACTGGGAACTCCTCAGAAGAATCTGATTTGTGGTGAGGGCAGAGAGATAAAATCTCATTTAGGAACGACATGAACATGCTGCGTAGGTAGCTGTTTTTCGGTAAATATCTCCACTGAGATTAAGAAAAGCAGAAGCTTAATACATTAGGTACTTCCTGGTATGGTTACTGTACTGGTAACTCCCCAAAAGAATCTGGATTGTGGTGAGGGAACAGAGAAAAAAGCTCATTTAGGACCTGCACTTACGAAGGGGGTAGGCAGCTGTATATCAGGGAGTAAACCTTCTGAGAATAAAAACAGCTGGAGCTTGTTAAGGTAATTACACAGGGGAAAGGATAATGTCCTGGGAACTCCTCAGAAGAATCTGATTTGTGGTGAGGGCAGAGAGATAAAAGCTCATTTAGGAACGACATGAACATGCTGCGTAGGTAGCTGTTTATCAGTAAATATCTCCACTGAGATTAAGAAAAGCAGTAGCTTAATAAATTAAGTACTTCCTGGTATGGTTACTGTACTGGTAACTCCCCAAAAGAATCTGGATTGTGGTGAGGGAACAGAGAAAAAAGCTCATTTAGGACCTGCACTTACGAAGGGGGTAGGCAGCTGTATATCAGGGAGTAAACCTTCTGAGAATAAAAACAGCTGGAGCTTGTTAAGGTAATTACACAGGGGAAAGGATAATGTACTGGGAACTGCTCAGAAGAATCTGAATTGTGGTGAGGGCAGAGAGATAAAAGCTCATTTAGGAACGACATGAACATGCTGTGTAGGTAGCTGTTATCAGTAAATATCTCCACTGAGATTAAGAAAAACAGTAGCTTAATAAACTAAGTACTTCCTGGTATGGTTACTGTACTGGAAACTCCCCAAAAGAATCTGGATTGTGGTGAGGGAACAGAGAAAAAAGCTCATTTAGGACCTGCACTTACGAAGGGGGTAGGCAGCTGTATATCAGGGAGTAAACCTTCTGAGAATAAAAACAGCTGGAGCTTGTTAAGGTAATTACACAGGGGAAAGGATAATGTACTCGGAACTCTTCAGAAGAATCTGATTTGTGGTGAGGGCAGAGAGATAAAAGCTCATTTAGGAACGACATGAACATGCTGCGTAGGTAGCTGTTTATCAGTAAATATCTCCACTGAGATTAAGAAAAGCAGTAGCTTAATAAATTAAGTACTTCCTGGTATGGTTACTGTACTGGTAACTCCCCAAAAGAATCTGGATTGTGGTGAGGGAACAGAGAAAAAAGCTCATTTAGGACCTGCACTTACGAAGGGGGTAGGCAGCTGTATATCATGGAGTAAACCTTCTGAGAATAAAAACAGCTGGAGCTTGTTAAGGTAATTACACAGGGGAAAGCATAATGTACTGGGAACTCCTCAGAAGAATCTGATTTGTGGTGAGGGCAGAGAGATAAAAGCTCATTTAGGAACGACATGAACATGCTGCATAGGTAGCTGTTTATCAGTAAATATCTCCACTGAGATTAAGAAAAGCAGTAGCTTAATAAATTAAGTACTTCCTGGTATGGTTACTGTACTGGTAACTCCCCAAAAGAATCTGGATTGTGGTGAGGGAACAGAGAAAAAAGCTCATTTAGGACCTGCACTTACGAGGGGGTAGGCAGCTGTATATCAGGGAGTAAACCTTCTGAGAATAAAAACAGCTGGAGCTTGTTAAGGTAATTACACAGGGGAAAGGATAATGTACTGGGAACTCCTCAGAAGAATCTGATTTGTGGTGAGGGCAGAGAGATAAAAGCTCATTTAGGAACGACATGAACATGCTGCGTAGGTAGCTGTTTATCAGTAAATATCTCCACTGAGATTAAGAAAAGCAGTAGCTTAATAAATTAAGTACTTCCTGGTATGGTTACTGTACTGGTAACTCCCCAAAAGAATGTGGATTGTGGTGAGGGAACAGAGAAAAAAGCTCATTTAGGACCTGCACTTACGAAGGGGGTAGGCAGCTGTATATCAGGGAGTAAACCTTCTGAGAATAAAAACAGCTGGAGCTTGTTAAGGTAATTACACAGGGGAAAGGATAATGTACTGGGAACTCCTCAGAAGAATCTGAATTGTGGTGAGGGCAGAGAGATAAAAGCTCATTTAGGAACGACATGAACATGCTGTGTAGGTAGCTGTTTATCAGTAAATATCTCCACTGAGATTAAGAAAAACAGTAGCTTAATAAAGTAAGTACTTCCTGGTATGGTTACTGTACTGGAAACTCCCCAAAAGAATCTGATTGTGGTGAGGGAACAGAGAAAAAAGCTCATTTACGAACTGCACTTACGAAGGGGGTAGGCAGCTGTATATCAGGGAGTAAACCTTCTGAAAATAAAAACAGCTGGAGCTTGTTAAGGTAATTACACAGCGGAAAGGATAATGTACTGGGAACTCCTCAGAAGAATCTGATTTGTGGTGAGGGCAGAGAGATAAAAGCTCATTTAGGAACGACATGAACATGCTGCGTAGGTAGCTGTTTATCAGTAAATATCTCCACTGAGATTAAGAAAAGCAGTAGGTTAATAAATTAAGTACTTCCTGGTATGGTTACTGTACTGGTAACTCCCCAAAAGAATCTGGATTGTGGTGAGGGAACAGAGAAAAAAGCTCATTTACGACCTGCACTTACGAAGGGGGTAGGCAGCTGTATATCAGGGAGTAAACCTTCTGAGAATAAAAACAGCTGGAGCTTGTTAAGGTAATTACACAGGGGAAAGGATAATGTACTGGGAACTCCTCAGAAGAATCTGATTTGTGGTGAGGTCAGAGAGATAAAAGCTCATTTAGGAACGACATGAACATGCTGCGTAGGTAGCTGTTTATCAGTAAATATCTCCACTGAGATTAAGAAAAGCAGTAGCTTAATAAATTAAGTACTTCCTGCTATGGTTACTGTACTGGTAACTCCCCCAAAGAATCTGGATTGTGGTGAGGGAACAGAGAAAAAAGCTCATTTATGAACTGCACTTACGAAGGGGGTAGGCAGCTGTATATCAGGGAGTAAACCTTCTGAGAATAAAAACAGCTGGAGCTTGTTAAGGTAATTACACAGGGGAAAGGATAATGTATTGGGAACTCCTCAAAAGAATCTGATTTGTGGTGAGGGCAGAGAGATAAAAGCTCATTTAGGAACGACATGAACATTCTGCGTAGGTAGCGGTTTATCAGTAAATATCTCCAATGAGATTAAGAAAAGCAGTAGCTTAATAAATTAAGTACTTCCTGGTATGGATACTGTACTGGTAACTCCCCAAAAGAATCTGGATTGTGGTGAAGGAACAGAGAAAAAAGCTCATTTAGGACCTGCACTTACGAAGGGGGTAGGCAGCTGTATATCAGGGAGTAAACCTTCTGAGAATAAAAACAGCTGGAGATTGTTAAGGTAATTACACAGGGGAAAGGATAATGTACTGGGAACTCCTCAGAAATCTGATTTGTGGTGAGGGCAGAGAGATAAATCTCATTTAGGAACGACATGAACATGCTGCGTAGGTAGATGTTTATCAGTAAATATCTCCACTGAGATTAAGAAAAGCAGAAGCTTAATACATTAGGTACTTCCTGGTACTGTACTGGTAACTCCCCAAAAGAATGTGGATTGTGGTGAGGGAACAGAGAAAAAAGCTCATTTAGGACCAGCCCTTACGAAGGGGGTAGGCAGCTGTATATCAGGGAGTAAACCTTCTGAGAATAAAAACAGCTGGAGCTTGTTAAGGTAATTACACAGGGGAAAGGATAATGTACTGGGAACTCCTCAGAAGAATCTGATTTGTGGTGAGGGCAGAGAGATAAAAACTCATTTAGGAACGACATGAACATGCTGCGTAGGTAGCTGTTTATCAGTAAATATCACCACTGAGATTAAAAAAATCAGAAGCTTAATAAATTAAGTACTTCCTGGTATGGTTACTGTACTGGTAACTCAACATAAGAATCTGGATTGTGGTGAGGGAACAGAGAAAAAAGCTCATTTAGGACCTGCACTTACGAAGGGGGTAGGCAGCTGTATATCAGGGAGTAAACCTTCTGAGAATAAAAACAGCTGGAGCTTGTTAAGGTAATTACACAGGGGAAAGGATAATGTACTGGGAACTCCTCAGAAGAATCTGATTTGTTTTGAGGGCAGAGAGATAAAAGCTCATTTAGGAACGACATGAACATGCTGCGCAGGTAGCTGTTTATCAGTAAATATCTCCACTGAGATTAAGAAAAGCAGTAGCTTAATAAATTAAGTACTTCCTGGTATGGTTACTGTACTGGTAAATCTCCAAAAGAATCTGGATTGTGGTGAGGGAACAGAGAAAAAAGATCATTTAGGACCTGCACTTACGAAGGGGGTAGGCAGCTGTATATCAGGGAGTAAACCTTCTGAGAATAAAAACAGCTGGAGCTTGTTAAGGCAATTACACAGGGGAAAGGATAATGTACTGGGAACTCCTCAGAAGAATCTGATTTGTGGTGAGGGCAGAGAGATAAAAGCTCATTTAGGAACGACATGAACATGATGCGTAGGTAGCTGTTTATCAGTAAATATCTCCACTGAGATTAAGAAAAGCAGTATCTTAATAAATTAAGTACTTCCTGGTATGGTTACTGTACTGGTAACTCCCCCAAAGAATCTGGATTGTGGTGAGGGAACAGAGAAAAAAGCTCATTTAGGACCTGCACTTACGAAGGGGGTAGGCAGCTGTATATCAGGGAGTAGACCTTCTGAGAATAATAACAGCTAGAGCTTGTTAAGGTAATTACAGGGGGAAGGATAATGTACTGGGAACTCCTCAGAAGAATCTGATTTGTGGTGAGGGCAGAGAGATAAAAGCTCATTTAGGAACGACATGAACATGCAGCGTAGGTAGCTGTTTATCAGTAAATATCTCCACTGAGATTAAGAAAAGCAGTAGCTTAATAAATTAAGTACTTACTGGTATGGTTACTGTACTGGTAACTCCCCAAAAGAATCTGGATTGTGGTGAGGGAACAGATAAAAAAGCTCATTTAGGACCTGCACTTACGAAGGGGGTAGGCAGCTGTATATCAGGGAGTAAACCTTCTGAGAATAAAAACAGCTGGAGCTTGTTAAGGTAATTACACAGGGGAAAGGATAATGTACTGGGAACTCCTCAGAAGAATCTGATTTGTGGTGAGGGCAGAGAGATAAAAGCTCATGTAGGAACAACATGAACATGCTGCGCAGTTAGCTGTTTATCAGTAAATATCTCCACTGAGATTAAGAAAAGCAGTAGCTTAATAAATTAAGTACTTACTGGTATGGTTACTGTACTGGTAACTCCCCAAAAGAATCTGGATTGTGGTGAGGGAACAGAGAAAAAAGCTCATTTAGGACCTGCACTTACGAAGGGGGTAGGCAGCTGTATATCAGGGAATAAACCTTCTGAGAATAAAAACAGCTGGAGCTTGTTAAGGTAATTACACAGGGGAAAGGATAATGTACTGGGAACTCCTCAGAAGAGTCTGATTTGTGGTGAGGGCAGAGAGATAAAAGCTCATTTAGGAACGACATGAACATGCTGCGCGGGTAGCTGTTTATCAGTAAATATCTCCACTGAGATTAAGAAAAGCAGTAGCTTAATAAATTAAGTACTTCATGGTATGGTTACTGTACTGGTAACTCCCCAAAATAATCAGGATTGTGGTGAGGGAACAGAGAAAAAAGCTCATTTAGGACCTGCACTTACGAAGGGGGTAGGCAGCTGTATATCAGGGAGTAAACCTTCTGAGAATAAAAACAGCTGGAGCTTGTTAAGGTAATTACACAGGGGAAAGGATAATGTACTGGGAACTCCACAGAAGAAGCTGATTTGTGGTGAGGGCAGAGAGATAAAAGCTCGTTTGGGAACGACATGAACATGCTGCTTATGTAGCTGTTTATCAGTAAATATCTCCACTGAGATTAAGAAAAGCAGTAGCTTAATAAATTAAGTACTTCCTGGTATGGTTACTGTACTGGTAACTCCCCAATAGAATCTGGATTGTGGTGAGGGAACAGAGAAAAAAGCTCATTTAGGACCTGCACTTACGAAGGGGGTAGGCAGCTGTATATCAGGGAGTAAACCTTCTGAGAATAAAAACAGCTGGAGCTTGTTAAGGTAATTACAGAGGGGAAAGGATAATGTACTGGGAACTCCTCAGAAGAATCTGATTTGTGGTGAGGGCAGAGAGATAAAAGCTCATTTAGGATCGACATGAACATGCTGCGTAGGTAGCTGTTTATCAGTAAATATCTCCACTGAGATTAAGACAAGCAGTAGCTTAATAAATTAAGTACTTCCTGGTATGGTTACTGTACTGGTAACTCCCCAAAAGAATCTGGATTGTGGTGAGGGAACAGAGAAAAAAGCTAATTTAGGACCTGCACTTATGAAGGCGGTAGGCAGCTGTATATCAGGGAGTAAACCTTCTGAGAATAAAAACAGCTGGAGCTTGTTAAGGTAATTACACAGGGGAAAGGATAATGTACTGGGAACTCCTCAGAAGAATCTGATTTGTGGTGAGGCCAGAGAGATAAAAGCTCATTTAGGAACGACATGAACATGCTGCGTAGGTAGCTGTTTATCAGTAAATATCTCCACTGAGATTAAGAAAAGCAGTAGCTTAATAAATTAAGTACTTCCTGGTATGGTTACTGTACCTGTAACTCCCCAAAAGAATGTGGATTGTGGTGAGGGAACAGAGAAAAAAGCTCATTTAGGACCTGCACTTACGAAGGGGGTAGGCAGCTGTATATCAGGGAGTAGACCTTCTGAGAATAAAAACAGCTAGAGCTTGTTAAGGTAATTACACAGGGGAAAGGATAATGTACTGGGAACTCCTCAGAAGAATCTGATTTGTGGTGAGGGCAGAGAGATAAAAGCTCATTTAGGAACGACATGAACATGCTGCGTAGGTAGCTGTTATTCAGTAAATATCTCCACTGAGATTAAGAAAAGCAGTAGCTTAATAAATTAAGTACTTCTTGGTATGGTTACTGTACTGGTAACTCCCCAAAAGAATCTGGATTGTGGTGAGGGAACAGAGAAAAAAGCTCATTTAGGACCTGCACTTACGAAGGGGGTAGGCAGCTGTATATCAGGGAGTAAACCTTCTGAGAATAAAAACAGCTGGAGCTTGTTAAGGTAATTACACAGGGGAAAGGATAATGTACTGGGAACTCCTCAGAAGAGTCTGATTTGTGGTGAGGGCAGCGAGATAATAGCTCATTTAGGAACGACATGAACATGCTGCGCGGGTAGCTGTTTATCAGTAAATATCTCCACTGAGATTAAGAAAAGCAGTAGCTTAATAAATTAAGTACTTCCTGGTATGGTTACTGTACTGGTAACTCCCCAAAAGAATCTGGATTGTGGTGAGGGAACAGAGAAAAAAGCTCATTTAGGACCTGCACTTACTTAGGGGGTAGGCAGCTGTATATCAGGGAGTAAACCTTCTGAGAATAAAAACAGCTGGAACTTGTTAAGGTAATTACACAGGGGAAAGGATAATGTACTGGGAACTCCACAGAAGAAGCTGATTTGTGGTGAGGGCAGAGAGATAAAAGCTCGTTTGGGAACGACATGAACATGCTGCTTAGGTAGCTGTTTATCAGTAAATATCTCCACTGAGATTAAGAAAAGCAGTAGCTTAATAAATTAAGTACTTCCTGGTATGGTTACTGTACTGGTAACTCCCCAATAGAATCTGGATTGTGGTGAGGGAACAGAGAAAAAACCTCATTTAGGACCTGCACTTACGAAGGGGGTAGGCAGCTGTATATCAGGGAGTAAACCTTCTGAGAATAAAAACAGCTGGAGCTTGTAAAGGTAATTACACAGGGGAAAGGATAATGTACTGGGAACTCCTCAGAAGAATCTGATTTGTGGTGAGGGCAGAGAGATAAAAGCTCATTTAGGAACGACATGAACATGCTGCGTAGGTAGCTGTTTATCAGTAAATATCTCCACTGAGAATAAGAAAAGCAGTAGCTTAACAAATTAAGTACTTCCTGGTATGGTTACTGTACTGGTAACTCCCCAAAAGAATCTGGATTGTGGTGAGGGAACAGAGAAAAAAGCTCATTTAGGACCTGCACTTACGAAGGGGGTAGGCAGCTGTATATCAGGGAGTAGACCTTCTGAGAATAAAAACAGCTGGAGCTTGTTAAGGTAATTACACAGGGGAAAGGATAATGTACTGGGAACTCCTCAGAAAAATCTGATTTGTGGTGAGGGCAGAGACATAAAAGCTCATTCAGGAACGACATGAAAATGCTGCGTAGGTAGCTGTTTATCAGTAAATATCTCCACTGAGATTAAGAAAAGCAGTAGCTTAATAAATTAAGTACTTCCTGGTATGGTTACTGTACTGGTAACTCCCCAAAAGAATCTGGATTGTGGTGAGGGAACAGAGAAAAAAGCTCATTTAGGACCTGCACTTACGAAGGGGGTAGGCAACTGTATATCAGGGAGTAAACCTTCTGAGAATCAAAACAGCTGAAGCTTGTTAATGTAATTACACAGGGGAAAGGATAATGTACTGGGAACTCCTCAGAAGAATCTGATTTGTGGTGAGGGCAAAGAGATAAAAACTCATTTAGGAACGACATGAACATGCTGCTCAGGTAGCTGTTTATCAGTAAATATCTCCACTGAGATTAAGAAAAGCAGTAGCTTAATAAATTAAGTACTTCCTGGTATGGTTACTGTACTGGTAACTCCCCAAAGGAATCTGGATTGTGGTGAGGGAACAGAGAAAAAAGCTCATTTAGGACCTGCACTTACGAAGGGGGTAGGCAGCTGTATATCAGGGAGTAGACCTTCTGAGAATAAAAACAGCTAGAGCTTGTTAAGGTAATTACACAGGGGAAAGGATAATGTACTGGGAACTCCTCAGAAGAATCTGATTTGTGGTGAGGGCAGAGAGATAAAAGCTCATTTAGGAACGACATGAACATGCTGCGTAGGTAGCTGTTTATCAGTAAATATCTCCACTGAGATTAAGAAAAGCAGTAGCTTAATAAATTAAGTACTTCTTGGTATGGTTACTGTACTGGTAACTCCCCAAAAGAATCTGGATTGTGGTGAGGGAACAGAGAAAAAAGCTCATTTAGGACCTGCACTTACGAAGGGGGTAGGCAGCTGTATATCAGGGAGTAAACCTTCTGAGAATAAAAACAGCTGGAGCTTGTTAAGGTAATTACACAGGGGAAAGGATAATGTACTGGGAACTCCTCAGAAGAATCTGATTTGTGGTGAGGGCAGAGAGATAAAAGCTCATTTAGGAACGACATGAACATGCTGCGTAGGTAGCTGTTTATCAGTAAATATCTCCACTGAGATTAAGAAAAGCAGTAGCTTAATAAATTAAGTACTTACTGGTATGGTTACTGTACTGGTAACTCCCCAAAAGAATCTGGGTTGTGGTGAGGGAACAGAGAAAAAAGCTCATTTAGGACCTGCACTTACGAAGGGGGTAGGCAGCTGTATATAAGGGAATAAACCTTCTGAGAATAAAAACAGCTGGAGCTTGTTAAGGTAATTATACAGGGGAAAGGATAATGTACTGGGAACTCCTCAGAAGAGTCTGATTTGTGGTGAGGGCAGCGAGATAAAAGCTCATTTAGGAACGACATGAACATGCTGCGCGGGTAGCTGTTTATCAGTAAATATCTCCACTGAGATTAAGAAAAGCAGTAGCTTAATAAATTAAGTACTTCCTGGTATGGTTACTGTACTGGTAACTCCCCAAAAGAATCTGGATTGTGGTGAGGGAACAGAGAAAAAAGCTCATTTAGGACCTGCACTTACTTAGGGGGTAGGCAGCTGTATATCAGGGAGTAAACCTTCTGAGAATAAAAACAGCTGGAGCTTGTTAAGGTAATTACACAGGGGAAAGGATAATGTACTGGGAACTCCACAGAAGAAGCTGATTTGTGGTGAGGGCAGAGAGATAAAAGCTCGTTTGGGAACGACATGAACATGCTGCTTAGGTAGCTGTTTATCAGTAAATATCTCCACTGAGATTAAGAAAAGCAGTAGCTTAATAAATTAAGTACTTCCTGGTATGGTTACTGTACTGGTAACTCCCCAATAGAATCTGGATTGTAGTGAGGGAACAGAGAAAAAAGCTCATTTAGGAACTGCACTTACGAAGGGGGTAGGCAGCTGTATATCAGGGAGTAAACCTTCTGAGAATAAAAACAGCTGGAGCTTGTAAAGGTAATTACACAGGGGAAAGGATAATGTACTGGGAACTCCTCAGAAGAATCTGATTTGTGGTGAGGGCAGAGAGATAAAAGCTCATTTAGGAACGACATGAACATGCTGCGTAGGTAGCTGTTTATCAGTAAATATCTACACTGAGAATAAGAAAAGCAGTAGCTTAACAAATTAAGTACTTCCTGGTATTGTTACTGTACTGGTAACTCCCCAAAAGAATCTGGATTGTGGTGAGGGAACAGAGAAAAAAGCTCATTTAGGACCTGCACTTACGAAGGGGGTAGGCAGCTGTATATCAGGGAGTAAACCTTCTGAGAATAAAAACAGCTGGAGCTTGTTAAGGTAATTACACAGGGGAAAGGATAATGTACTGGGAACTCCTCAGAAGAATCTGATTTGTGGTGAGGGCAGAGAGATAAAAGCTCATTTAGGAACGACATGAACATGCTGCGTAGGTAGCTGTTTATCAGTAAATATCTCCACTGAGAATAAGAAAAGCAGTAGCTTAATAAATTAAGTACTTCCTGGTATGGTTACTGTACTGGTAACTCCCCAAAAGAATCT
Source organism: Perognathus longimembris pacificus (assembly GCF_023159225.1). Taxonomy (NCBI): domain Eukaryota; kingdom Metazoa; phylum Chordata; class Mammalia; order Rodentia; family Heteromyidae; genus Perognathus; species Perognathus longimembris. The sequence continues at coordinate 16,921 of NW_025958991.1, read as the reverse complement.
GGATTGTGGTGAGGGAACAGAGAAAAAAGCTCATTTAGGACCTGCACTTACGAAGGGGGTAGGCAACTGTATATCAGGGAGTAAACCTTCTGAGAATCAAAACAGCTGGAGCTTGTTAATGTAATTACACAGGGGAAAGGATAATGTACTGGGAACTCCTCAGAAGAATCTGATTTGTGGTGAGGGCAAAGAGATAAAAGCTCATTTAGGAACGACATGAACATGCTGCTCAGGTAGCTGTTTATCAGTAAATATCTCCACTGAGATTAAGAAAAGCAGTAGCTTAATAAATTAAGTACTTCCTGGTATGGTTACTGTACTGGTAACTCCCCAAAAGAATCTGGATTGTGGTGAGGGAACAGAGAAAAAAGCTCATTTAGGACCTGCACTTACGAAGGGGGTAGGCAGCTGTATATCAGGGAGTAGACCTTCTGAGAATAAAAACAGCTAGAGCTTGTTAAGGTAATTACACAGGGGAAAGGATAATGTACTGGGAACTCCTCAGAAGAATCTGATTTGTGGTGAGGGCAGAGAGATAAAAGCTCATTTAGGAACGACATGAACATGCTGCGTAGGTAGCTGTTTATCAGTAAATATCTCCACTGAGATTAAGAAAAGCAGTAGCTTAATAAATTAAGTACTTCTTGGTATGGTTACTGTACTGGTAACTCCCCAAAAGAATCTGGATTGTGGTGAGGGAACAGAGAAAAAAGCTCATTTAGGACCTGCACTTACGAAGGGGGTAGGCAGCTGTATATCAGGGAGTAAACCTTCTGAGAATAAAAACAGCTGGAGCTTGTTAAGGTAATTACACAGGGGAAAGGATAATGTACTGGGAACTCCTCAGAAGAATCTGATTTGTGGTGAGGGCAGAGAGATAAAAGCTCATTTAGGAACGACATGAACATGCTGCGCAGTTAGCTGTTTATCAGTAAATATCTCCACTGAGATTAAGAAAAGCAGTAGCTTAATAAATTAAGTACTTCCTGGTATGGTTACTGTACTGGTAACTCCCCAAAAGAATCTGGGTTGTGGTGAGGGAACAGAGAAAAAAGCTCATTTAGGACCTGCACTTACGAAGGGGGTAGGCAGCTGTATATCAGGGAATAAACCTTCTGAGAATAAAAACAGCTGGAGCTTGTTAAGGTAATTATACAGGGGAAAGGATAATGTACTGGGAACTCCTCAGAAGAGTCTGATTTGTGGTGAGGGCAGCGAGATAAAAGCTCATTTAGGAACGACATGAACATGCTGCGCGGGTAGCTGTTTATCAGTAAATATCTCCACTGAGATTAAGAAAAGCAGTAGCTTAATAAATTAAGTACTTCCCGGTATGGTTACTGTACTGGTAACTCCCCAAAAGAATCTGGATTGTGGTGAGGGAACAGAGAAAAAAGCTCATTTAGGACCTGCACTTACTTAGGGGGTAGGCAGCTGTATATCAGGGAGTAAACCTTCTGAGAATAAAAACAGCTGGAGCTTGTTAAGGTAATTACACAGGGGAAAGGATAATGTACTGGGAACTCCACAGAAGAAGCTGATTTGTGGTGAGGGCAGAGAGATAAAAGCTCGTTTGGGAACGACATGAACATGCTGCTTATGTAGCTGTTTATCAGTAAATATCTCCACTGAGATTAAGAAAAGCAGTAGCTTAATAAATTAAGTACTTCCTGGTATGGTTACTGTACTGGTAACTCCCCAAAAGAATCTGGATTGTGGTGAGGGAACAGAGAAAAAAGCTCATTTAGGACCTGCACTTACGAAGGGGGTAGGCAACTGTATATCAGGGAGTAAACCTTCTGAGAATCAAAACAGCTGGAGCTTGTTAATGTAATTACACAGGGGAAAGGATAATGTACTGGGAACTCCTCAGAAGAATCTGATTTGTGGTGAGGGCAAAGAGATAAAAGCTCACTTAGGAACGACATGAACATGCTGCTCAGGTAGCTGTTTATCAGTAAATATCTCCACTGAGATTAAGAAAAGCAGTAGCTTAATAAATTAAGTACTTCCTGGTATGGTTACTGTACTGGTAACTCCCCAAAAGAATCTGGATTGTGGTGAGGGAACAGAGAAAAAAGCTCATTTAGGACCTGCACTTATGAAGGGGGTAGGCAGCTGTATATCAGGGAGTAAACCTTCTGAGAATAAAAACAGCTGGAGCTTGTAAAGGTAATTACACAGGGGAAAGGATAATGTACTGGGAACTCCTCAGAAGAATCTGATTTGTGGTGAGGGCAGAGAGATAAAAGCTCATTTAGGAACGACATGAACATGCTGCGTGGGTAGCTGTTTATCAGTAAATATCTCCACTGAGATTAAGAAAAGCTGTAGCTTAATAAATTAAGTACTTCCTGGTATTGTTACTGTACTGGTAACTCCCCAAAAGAATCTGGATTGTGGTGAGGGAACAGAGAAAAAAGCTCATTTAGGACCTGCACTTACGAAGGGGGTAGGCAGCTGTATATCAGGGAGTAAACCTTCTGAGAATAAAAACAGCTGGAGCTTGTTAAGGTAATTACACAGGGGAAAGGATAATGTACTGGGAACTCCTCAGAAGAATCTGATTTGTGGTGAGGGCAGAGAGATAAAAGCTCATTTAGGAACGACATGAACATGCTGCGTAGGTAGCTGTTTATCAGTAAATATCTCCACTGAGAATAAGAAAAGCAGTAGCTTAATAAATTAAGTACTTCCTGGTATGGTTACTGTACTGGTAACTCCCCAAAAGAATCTGGATTGTGGTGAGGGAACAGAGAAAAAAGCTCATTTAGGACCTGCACTTACGAAGGGGGTAGGCAACTGTATATCAGGGAGTAAACCTTCTGAGAATCAAAACAGCTGGAGCTTGTTAATGTAATTACACAGGGGAAAGGATAATGTACTGGGAACTCCTCAGAAGAATCTGATTTGTGGTGAGGGCAAAGAGATAAAAGCTCATTTAGGAACGACATGAACATGCTGCTCAGGTAGCTGTTAATCAGTAAATATCTCCACTGAGATTAAGAAAAGCAGTAGCTTAATAAATTAAGTACTTCCTGGTATGGTTACTGTACTGGTAACTCCCCAAAAGAATCTGGATTGTGGTGAGGGAACAGAGAAAAAAGCTCATTTAGGACCTGCACTTACGAAGGGGGTAGGCAGCTGTATATCAGGGAGTAGACCTTCTGAGAATAAAAACAGCTAGAGCTTGTTAAGGTAATTACACAGGGGAAAGGATAATGTACTGGGAACTCCTCAGAAGAATCTGATTTGTGGTGAGGGCAGAGAGATAAAAGCTCATTTAGGAACGACATGAACATGCTGCGTAGGTAGCTGTTTATCAGTAAATATCTCCACTGAGATTAAGAAAAGCAGTAGCTTAATAAATTAAGTACTTCTTGGTATGGTTACTGTACTGGTAACTCCCCAAAAGAATCTGGATTGTGGTGAGGGAACAGAGAAAAAAGCTCATTTAGGACCTGCACTTACGAAGGGGGTAGGCAGCTGTATATCAGGGAGTAAACCTTCTGAGAATAAAAACAGCTGGAGCTTGTTAAGGTAATTACACAGGGGAAAGGATAATGTACTGGGAACTCCTCAGAAGAATCTGATTTGTGGTGAGGGCAGAGAGATAAAAGCTCATTTAGGAACGACATGAACATGCTGCGCAGTTAGCTGTTTATCAGTAAATATCTCCACTGAGATTAAGAAAAGCAGTAGCTTAATAAATTAAGTACTTACTGGTATGGTTACTGTACTGGTAACTCCCCAAAAGAATCTGGGTTGTGGTGAGGGAACAGAGAAAAAAGCTCATTTAGGACCTGCACTTACGAAGGGGGTAGGCAGCTGTATATCAGGGAATAAACCTTCTGAGAATAAAAACAGCTGGAGCTTGTTAAGGTAATTATACAGGGGAAAGGATAATGTACTGGGAACTCCTCAGAAGAGTCTGATTTGTGGTGAGGGCAGCGAGATAAAAGCTCATTTAGGAACGACATGAACATGCTGCGCGGGTAGCTGTTTATCAGTAAATATCTCCACTGAGATTAAGAAAAGCAGTAGCTTAATAAATTAAGTACTTCCTGGTATGGTTACTGTACTGGTAACTCCCCAAAAGAATCTGGATTGTGGTGAGGGAACAGAGAAAAAAGCTCATTTAGGACCTGCACTTACTTAGGGGGTAGGCAGCTGTATATCAGGGAGTAAACCTTCTGAGAATAAAAACAGCTGGAGCTTGTTAAGGTAATTACACAGGGGAAAGGATAATGTACTGGGAACTCCACAGAAGAAGCTGATTTGTGGTGAGGGCAGAGAGATAAAAGCTCGTTTGGGAACGACATGAACATGCTGCTTAGGTAGCTGTTTATCAGTAAATATCTCCACTGAGATTAAGAAAAGCAGTAGCTTAATAAATTAAGTACTTCCTGGTATGGTTACTGTACTGGTAACTCCCCAAAAGAATCTGGATTGTGGTGAGGGAACAGAGAAAAAAGCTCATTTAGGACCTGCACTTACGAAGGGGGTAGGCAACTGTATATCAGGGAGTAAACCTTCTGAGAATCAAAACAGCTGGAGCTTGTTAATGTAATTACACAGGGGAAAGGATAATGTACTGGGAACTCCTCAGAAGAATCTGATTTGTGGTGAGGGCAAAGAGATAAAAGCTCATTTAGGAACGACATGAACATGCTGCTCAGGTAGCTGTTTATCAGTAAATATCTCCACTGAGATTAAGAAAAGCAGTAGCTTAATAAATTAAGTACTTCCTGGTATGGTTACTGTACTGGTAACTCCCCAAAAGAATCTGGATTGTGGTGAGGGAACAGAGAAAAAAGCTCATTTAGGACCTGCACTTATGAAGGGGGTAGGCAGCTGTATATCAGGGAGTAAACCTTCTGAGAATAAAAACAGCTGGAGCTTGTAAAGGTAATTACACAGGGGAAAGGATAATGTACTGGGAACTCCTCAGAAGAATCTGATTTGTGGTGAGGGCAGAGAGATAAAAGCTCATTTAGGAACGACATGAACATGCTGCGTGGGTAGCTGTTTATCAGTAAATATCTCCACTGAGATTAAGAAAAGCAGTAGCTTAATAAATTAAGTACTTCCTGGTATGGTTACTGTACTGGTAACTCCCTGAAAGAATCGGGATTGTAGTGAGGGAACAGAGAGAAAAGCTCATTTAGGACCTGCACTTAGGAAGGGGGTAGGCAGCTGTATATCAGGGAGTAAACCTTCTGATAATAAAAACAGCTGGAGCTTGTTAAGGTAATTACACAGGGGAATGGATAATGTACTGGGAACTCCTTAGAAGAATCTGATTTGTGGTGAGGGCAGAGAGATAAAAGCTCATTTAGGAACGACATGAACATGCTGCGCAGGTAGCTGTTTATCAGTAAATATCTCCACTGAGATTAAGAAAACCAGTAGCTTAATAAATTAAGTACTTCCTGGTATGGTTACTGTACTGGTAACTCCCCAAAAGAATCTGGATTGTGGTGAGGGAACAGAGAAAAAAGGGCATATAGGACCTGCACTTACGAAGGGGGTAGGCAGCTGTATATCAGGGAGTAAACCTTCTGAGAATAAAAACAGCTGGAGCTTGTTAAGGTAATTACACAGGGGAAAGGATAATGTACTGGGAACTCCTCAGAAGAATCTGATTTGTGGTGAGGGCAGAGAGATAAAAGCTCATTTAGGAACGACATGAACATGCTGCATAGGTAGCTGTTTATCAGTAAATATCTCCACTGAGTTTAAGAAAAGCAGTAGCTTAATAAATTAAGTACTTCCTGGTATGGTTACTGTACTGGTAACTCCCCAAAAGAATCTGGATTGTGGTGAGGGATCAGAGAAAAAAGCTCATTTAGGACCTGCACTTACGAAGGGGGTAGGCAGCTGTATATCAGGGAGTAAACCTTCTGAGAATAAAAACAGCTGGAGCTTGTTAAGGTAATTACACAGGGGAAAGGATAATGTACTGGGAACTCCTAAGAAGAATCTGATTTGTGGTGAGGGCAGAGAGATAAAAGCTCATTTAGGAACGACATGAACATGCTGCTCGGGTAGCTGTTTATCAGTAAAAATCTCCACTGAGATTAAGAAAAGCAGTAGCTTAATAAATTAAGTACTTCCTGGTATGGTTACTGTACTGGTAACTCCCCCAAAGAATCTGGATTGTGGTGAGGGAACAGAGAAAAAAGCTCATTTAGGACCTGCACTTACGAAGGGGGTAGGCAGCTGTTTATCAGGGAGTAAACCTTCTGAGAATAAAAACAGCTGGAGCTTGTTAAGGTAATTACACAGGGGAAAGGATAATGTACTGGGAACTCCTCAGAAGAATCTGATTTGTGGTGAGGGCAGAGAGATAAAAGCTCATTTAGGAACGACATGAACATGCTGCGTAGGTAGCTGTTTATCAGTAAATATCTCCACTGAGATTAAGAAAAGCAGTAGCTTATTAAATTAAGTACTTCCTGGTATGGTTACTGTACTGGTAACTCCCCAAAAGAATCTGGATTGTGGTGAGGGAACAGAGAAAAAAGCCCATTTAGGACCTGCACTTACGAAGGGGGTAGGCAGCTGTATATCAGGGAGTAAACCTTCTGAGAATAAAAACAGCTGGAGCTTATTAAGGTAATTACACAGGGGAAAGGATAATGTACTGGGAACTCCTCAGAAGAATCTGATTTGTGGTGAGGGCAGAGAGATAAAAGCTCATTTAGGAACGACATGAACATGCTGCGTAGGTAGCTGTTTATCAGTAAATATCTCCACTGAGATTAAGAAAAGCAGTAGCTTAATAACTTAAGTATTTCCTGGTATGGTTACTGTACTGGTAACTCCCCAAAAGAATCTGGATTGTTGGGAGGGAACAGAGAAAAAATCTCATTTAGGACCTGCACTTACGAAGAGGGTAGGCAGCTGTATATCAGGGAGTAAACCTTCTGAGAATAAAAACAGCTGGAGCTTGTTAAGGTAATTACACAGGGGAACGGATAATGTACTAGGAACTCCTCAGAAGAATCTGATTTGTGGTGAGGGCAGAGAGATAAAAGCTCATTTAGGAACGACATGAACATGCTGCGTAGGTAGCTGTTTATCAGTAAATATCTCCACTGAGATTAGAAAAGCAGTAGCTAAATAAATTAAGTACTTCCTGGTACGGTTCCTGTACTGGTAACTCCCCAAAAGAATGTGGATTGTGGTGAGGGAACAGAGAAAAAAGCTCATTTAGGACCTGCACTTACGAAGGGGGTAGGCAGCTGTATATCAGGGAGTAAACCTTCTGAGAATAAAAACAGCTGGAGCTTGTTAAGGTAATTACACAGGGGAAAGGATAATGTACTGGGAACTCCTCAGAAGAATCTGATTTGTGGTGAGGGCAGAGAGATAAAAGCTCATTTAGGAACGACATGAACATGCTGCGTAGGTAGCTGTTTATCAGTAAATATCTCCACTGAGATTAAGAAAAGCAGTAGCTTAATAAATTAAGTACTTCCTGGTATGGTTACTGTACTGGTAACTCCCCAAAAGAATCTGGATTGTGGTGAGGGAACAAGGAAAAAACTTCATTTAGAACCTGCATTACGAAGGGGGTAGGCAGCTGTATATCAGGGAGTAAACCTTCTGAGAATAAAAACCGTTGGAGCTTGTTAAGGTAATTATACAGGGGAAAGGATAATGTACTGGGAACTCCTCAGAAGAATCTGATTTGTGGTGAGGGCAGAGAGATAAAAGCTCATTTAGGAACGACATGAACATGCTGCGTAGGTAGCTGTTTATCAGTAAATATCTCCACTGAGATTAAGAAAAGCAGTAGCTTAATAAATTAAGTACTTCCTGGTATGGTTTCTGTACTGGTAACTCCCCAAAAGAATCTGGATTGTGGTGAGGGAACAGAGAAAATAGCTCATTTAGGACCTGCACTTACGAAGGGTGTAGGCAGCTATATATCAGGGAGTAAACCTTCTGAGAATAAAAACAGCTGGAGCTTGTTAAGGTAATTACACAGGGGAAAGGATAATGTACTGGGAACTCCTCAGAAGAATCTGATTTGTGGTGAGGGCAGAGAGATAAAAGCTCATTTAGGAACGACATGAACATGCTGCGTAGGTATTTGTTTATCCGTAAATATCTCCGCTGAGATTAAGAAAAGCAGTAGCTTAATAAATTAAGTACTTCCTGGTATGGTTACTGTACTGGTAACTCCCCAAAAGAATCTGGATTGTGGTGAGGGAACAGAGAAAAAAGCTCATTAAGGACCTGCACTTACTTAGGGGGTAGGCAGCTGTATATCAGGGAGTAAACCTTCTGAGAATAAAAACAGCTGGAGCTTGTTAAGGTAATTACACAGGGGAAAGGATAATGTACTGGGAACTCCACAGAAGAAGCTGATTTGTGGTGAGGGCAGAGAGATAAAAGCTCGTTTGGGTACGACATGAAAATGCTGCTTAGGTAGCTGTTTATCAGTAAATATCTCCACTGAGATTAAGAAAAGCAGTAGCTTAATAAATTAAGTACTTCCTGGTATGGTTACTGTACTGGTAACTCCCCAAAAGAATCTGGATTGTGGTGAGGGAACAGAGAAAAAGCTCATTTAGGACCTGCACTTACGAAGGGGGTAGGCAACTGTATATCAGGGAGTAAACCTTCTGAGAATCAAAACAGCTGGAGCTTGTTAATGTAATTACAGAGGGGAAAGGATAATGTACTGGGAACTCCTCAGAAGAATCTGATTTGTGGTGAGGGCAAAGAGATAAAAGCTCATTTAGGAACGACATGAACATGCTGCGTAGGTAGCTGTTTATCAGTAAATATCTCCACTGAGATTAAGAAAAGCAGTAGCTTAATAAATTAAGTACTTCCTGGTATGGTTACTGTACTGGTAACTCCCCAAAAGAATCTGGATTGTGGTGAGGGAACAGAGAAAAAAGCTCATTTAGGACCTGCACTTACGAAGGGGGTAGGCAGCTGTATATCAGGAAGTAAACCTTCTGAGAATAAAAACAGTTGGAGCTTGCTAAGGTAATTACACAGGGGAAAGGATAATGTACTGGGAACTCCTCAGAAGAATCTGATTTGTGGTGAGGGCAGAGAGATAAAAGCTCATTTAGGAACGACATGAACATGCTGCGTAGGTTGCTGTTTATCAGTAAATATCTCCACTGAGATTAAGAAAAGCAGTAGCTTAATAAATTAAGTACTTCCTGGTATGGTTACTGTACTGGTAACTCCCCAAAAGAATCTGGATTGTGGTGAGGGAACAGAGAAAAAAGCTCATTTAGCACCTGCACTTACGAAGGGGGTAGGCAGCTGTATATCAGGGAGTAAACCTTCTGAGAATAAAAACAGCTGGAGCTTGTTAAGGTAACTACACAGGGAAAAGGATAATGTACTGGGAACTCCTCAGAAGAATCTGATTTGTGGTGAGGGCAGAGAGATAAAAGCTCATTTAGGAACGACATGAACATGCTGCGTAGGTAGCTGTTTATCAGTAAATATCTCCACTGAGATTAAGAAAAGCAGTAGCTTAATAAATTAAGTACTTCCTGGTATGGTTACTGTGCTGGTAACTCTCCAAAAGAATCTGGATTGTGGTGAGGGAACAGAGAAAAAAGCTCATTTAGGACCTGCACTTACGAAGGGGGTAGGCAGCTGTATATCAGGGAGTAAACCTTCTGAGAACAAAAACAGCTGGAGCTTACTAAGGTAATTACACAGGGGAAAGGATAATGTACTGGGAACTCCTCAGAAGAATCTGATTTGTGGAGAGGGCAGAGAGATAAAAGCTCATTTAGGAACGACATGAACATGCTGCGTAGGTAGCTGTTTATCAGTAAATATCTCCACTGAGATTAAGAAATGCAGTAGCTTAATAAATTAAGTACTTCCTGGTATGGTTACTGTACTGGTAACTCTCCAAAAGAATCTGGATTGTGGTGAGGGAACAGAGAAAAAAGCTCATTTAAGACCTGCACTTACGAAGGGGGTAGGCAGCTGTATATCAATGAGTAAACCTTCTGAGAATAAAAACAGCTGGAGCTTGCTAAGGTAATTACACAGGGGAAAGGATAATGTACTGGGAACTCCTCAGAAAAATCTGATTTGTGGTGAGGGCAGAGAGATAAAAGCTCATTTAGGACCGACATGAACATGCTGCGTAGGTAGCTGTTTATCAGTAAATATCTCCACTGAGATTAAGAAAAGCAGTAGCTTAATAAATTAAGTATTTCCTGGTATGGTTACTGTACTGGTAACTCCCCAAAAGAATCTGGATTCTGGTGAGGGAACAGAGAAAAAAGCTCATTTACGAACTGCCCTTACGAAGGGGGTAGGCAGCTGTATATCAGGGAGTAAACCTTCTGAGAATAAAAACAGCTGGAGCTTGTTAAGGTAATTACACAGGGGAAAGGATAGTGTACTGTGAACTCCTCAGAAGAATCTGATTTGTCTTGAGGGCAGAGAGATAAACGCTCATTTAGGAACGACATGAACATGTTGCGTAGGTAGCTGTTTATCAGTAAATATCTCCACTGAGATTAAGAAAAGCAGTAGCTTAATAAATTAAGTACTTCCTGGTATGGTTACTCTACTGGTAACTCCCCAAAAGAATCTGGATTGTGGTGAGGGAACAGCGAAAAAAGCTCATTTAGGACCTGCACTTACGAAGGGGGTAGGCAGCTGTATATCAGGGAGTAAACCTTCTGAGAATAAAAACAGCTGGAGCTTGTTAAGGTTATTACACAGGGGAAAGGATAATGTACTGGGAACTCCTCAGAAGAATCTGATTTGTGGTGAGGACAGAGAGTTAAAAGCTCATTTAGGAACGACATGAACATGCTGCGTAGGTAGCTGTTTATCAGTAAATATCTCCACTGAGATTAAGAAAAGCAGTAGCTTAATAAATTAAGTACTTCCTGGTATGGGTACTGGACTGGTAACTCCCCAAAAGAATCTGGATTGTGGTGAGGGAACAGAGAAAAAAGCTCATTTAGGACCTGCACTTACGAAGGGGGTAGGCAGCTGTATATCAGGGAGTAAACCTTCTGAGAATAAAAACAGCTGGAGCTTGTTAAGGTAATTACACAGGGGAAAGGATAATGTACTGGGAACTCCTCAGAAGAATCTGATTTGTGGTGAGGGCAGAGAGATAAAAGCTCATTTAGGAACGACATGAACATGCTGCGTAGGTAGCTGTTTATCAGTAAATATCTCCACTGAGATTAAGAAAAGCAGTAGCTTAATAAATTAAGTACTTCCTGGTATGGTTACTATACTGGTAACTCCCCAAAAGAATCTGGATTGTGGTGAGGGAACAGAGAAAAAAGCTCATTTAGCACCTGCACTTACGAAGGTTGTAGGCAGCTGTATATCAGTGAGTAAACCTTCTGAGAATAAAAACAGCTGGAGCTTGTTAAGGTAATTACACAGGGGAAAGGATAATGTACTGGGAACTCCTCAGAAGAATCTGATTTGTGGTGAGGGCAGAGAGATAAAAGCTCATTTAGGAACGACATGAACATGCTGCGTAGGTAGCTGTTTATCAGTAAATATCTCCACTGAGATTAAGAAAAGCAGTAGCTTAATAAATTAAGTACTTCCTGGTATGGTTACTGTACTGGTAACTCCCCAAAAGAATCTGGATTGTGGTGAGGGAACAGAGAAAAAAGCTCCTTTAGGACCTGCACTTACGAAAGGGGTAGGCAGCTGTATATCAGGGAGTACACCTTCTGAGAATAAAAACAGCTGGAGCTTGTTAAGGTAATTACACAGGGGAAAGGATAATGTACTGGGAAATCCTCAGAAGAATCTGATTTGTGGTGAGGGCAGAGAGATAAAAGCTCATTTAGGAACGACATGAACATGCTGCGTAGGTAGCTGTTTATCAGTAAATATCTAAACTGAGATTAAGAAAAGCAGTAGCTTAATAAATTAAGTACTTCCTGGTATGGTTACTGTACTGGTAACTCCCCAAAAGAATCTGGATTGTGGTGAGGGAACAGAGAAAAAAGCTCATTTAGGACCTGCAATTACGAAGGGGGTAGGCAGCTGTATATCAGGGAGTAAACCTTCTGAGAATAAAAACAGCTGGAGCTTGTTAAGGTAATTACACAGGGGAAAGGATAATGTACTGGGAACTCCTCAGAAGAATCTGATTTGTGGTGAGGGCAGAGAGATAAAAGCTCATTTAGGAACGACATGAACATGCTGCGTAGGTAGCTGTTTATCAGTAAATATCTCCACTGAGATTAAGAAAAGCAGTAGCTTAATAAATTAAGTACTTCCTGGTATGGTTACTGTACTGGTAACTCCCCAAAAGAATCTGGATTGTGGTGAGGGAACAGAGAAAAAAGCTCATTTAGGACCTGCACTTACGAAGGGGGTAGGCAGCTGTATATCAGGAAGTAAACCTTCTGAGAATAAAAACAGTTGGAGCTTGCTAAGGTAATTACACAGGGGAAAGGATAATGTACTGGGAACTCCTCAGAAGAATCTGATTTGTGGTGAGGGCAGAGAGATAAAAGCTCATTTAGGAACGACATGAACATGCTGCGTAGGTTGCTGTTTATCAGTAAATATCTCCACTGAGATTAAGAAAAGCAGTAGCTTAATAAATTAAGTACTTCCTGGTATGGTTACTGTACTGGTAACTCCCCAAAAGAATCTGGATTGTGGTGAGGGAACAGAGAAAAAAGCTCATTTAGCACCTGCACTTACGAAGGGGGTAGGCAGCTGTATATCAGGGAGTAAACCTTCTGAGAATAAAAACAGCTGGAGCTTGTTAAGGTAACTACACAGGGAAAAGGATAATGTACTGGGAACTCCTCAGAAGAATCTGATTTGTGGAGAGGGCAGAGAGATAAAAGCTCATTTAGGAACGACATGAACATGCTGCGTAGGTAGCTGTTTATCAGTAAATATCTCCACTGAGATTAAGAAATGCAGTAGCTTAATAAATTAAGTACTTCCTGGTATGGTTACTGTACTGGTAACTCTCCAAAAGAATCTGGATTGTGGTGAGGGAACAGAGAAAAAAGCTCATTTAAGACCTGCACTTACGAAGGGGGTAGGCAGCTGTATATCAATGAGTAAACCTTCTGAGAATAAAAACAGCTGGAGCTTGCTAAGGTAATTACACAGGGGAAAGGATAATGTACTGGGAACTCCTCAGAAGAATCTGATTTGTGGTGAGGGCAGAGAGATAAAAGCTCATTTAGGACCGACATGAACATGCTGCGTAGGTAGCTGTTTATCAGTAAATATCTCCACTGAGATTAAGAAAAGCAGTAGCTTAATAAATTAAGTATTTCCTGGTATGGTTACTGTACTGGTAACTCCCCAAAAGAATCTGGATTCTGGTGAGGGAACAGAGAAAAAAGCTCATTTAGGACCTGCCCTTACGAAGGGGGTAGGCAGCTGTATATCAGGGAGTAAACCTTCTGAGAATAAAAACAGCTGGAGCTTGTTAAGGTAATTACACAGGGGAAAGGATAGTGTACTGTGAACTCCTCAGAAGAATCTGATTTGTGGTGAGGGCAGAGAGATAAACGCTCATTTAGGAACGACATGAACATGTTGCGTAGGTAGCTGTTTATCAGTAAATATCTCCACTGAGATTAAGAAAAGCAGTAGCTTAATAAATTAAGTACTTCCTGGTATGGTTACTCTACTGGTAACTCCCCAAAAGAATCTGGATTGTGGTGAGGGAACAGCGAAAAAAGCTCATTTAGGACCTGCACTTACGAAGGGGGTAGGCAGCTGTATATCACGGAGTAAACCTTCTGAGAATAAAAACAGCTGGAGCTTGTTAAGGTTATTACACAGGGGAAAGGATAATGTACTGGGAACTCCTCAGAAGAATCTGATTTGTGGTGAGGACAGAGAGTTAAAAGCTCATTTAGGAACGACATGAACATGCTGCGTAGGTAGCTGTTTATCAGTAAATATCTCCACTGAGATTAAGAAAAGCAGTAGCTTAATAAATTAAGTACTTCCTGGTATGGGTACTGGACTGGTAACTCCCCAAAAGAATCTGGATTGTGGTGAGGGAACAGAGAAAAAAGCTCATTTAGGACCTGCACTTACGAAGGGGGTAGGCAGCTGTATATCAGGGAGTAAACCTTCTGAGAATAAAAACAGCTGGAGCTTGTTAAGGTAATTACACAGGGGAAAGGATAATGTACTGGGAACTCCTCAGAAGAATCTGATTTGTGGTGAGGGCAGAGAGATAAAAGCTCATTTAGGAACGACATGAACATGCTGCGTAGGTAGCTGTTTATCAGTAAATATCTCCACTGAGATTAAGAAAAGCAGTAGCTTAATAAATTAAGTACTTCCTGGTATGGTTACTATACTGGTAACTCCCCAAAAGAATCTGGATTGTGGTGAGGGAACAGAGAAAAAAGCTCATTTAGCACCTGCACTTACGAAGGTTGTAGGCAGCTGTATATCAGTGAGTAAACCTTCTGAGAATAAAAACAGCTGGGGCTTGTTAAGGTAATTACACAGGGGAAAGGATAATGTACTGGGAACTCCTCAGAAGAATCTGATTTGTGGTGAGGGCAGAGAGATAAAAGCTCATATAGGAACGACATGAACATGCTGCGTAGGTAGCTGTTTATCAGTAAATATCTCCACTGAGATTAAGAAAAGCAGTAGCTTAATAAATTAAGTACTTCCTGGTATGGTTACTGTACTGGTAACTCCCCAAAAGAATCTGGATTGTGGTGAGGGAACAGAGAAAAAAGCTCCTTTAGGACCTGCACTTACGAAAGGGGTAGGCAGCTGTATATCAGGGAGTACACCTTCTGAGAATAAAAACAGCTGGAGCTTGTTAAGGTAATTACACAGGGGAAAGGATAATGTACTGGGAAATCCTCAGAAGAATCTGATTTGTGGTGAGGGCAGAGAGATAAAAGCTCATTTAGGAACGACATGAACATGCTGCGTAGGTAGCTGTTTATCAGTAAATATCTAAACTGAGATTAAGAAAAGCAGTAGCTTAATAAATTAAGTACTTCCTGGTATGGTTACTGTACTGGTAACTCCCCAAAAGAATCTGGATTGTGGTGAGGGAACAGAGAAAAAAGCTCATTTAGGACCTGCAATTACGAAGGGGGTAGGCAGCTGTATATCAGGGAGTAAACCTTCTGAGAATAAAAACAGCTGGAGCTTGTTAAGGTAATTACACAGGGGAAAGGATAATGTACTGGGAACTCCTCAGAAGAATCTGATTTGTGGTGAGGGCAGAGAGATAAATGCTCATTTAGGAACGACATGAACATGCTGCGTAGGTAGCTGTTTATCAGTAAATATCTCCACTGAGATTAAGAAAAGCAGTAGCTTAATAAATTAAGTACTTCCTGGTATGGTTACTGTACTGGTAACTCCCCAAAAGAATCTGGATTGTGGTGAGGGAACAGAGAAAAAAGCTCATTTAGGACCTGCACTTACGAAGGGGGTAGGCAGCTGTATATCAGGGAGTAAACCTTCTGAGAATAAAAACAGCTGGAGCTTGTTAAGGTAATTACACAGGGGAAAGGATAATGTACTGGGAACTCCTCAGAAGAATCTGATTTGTGGTGAGGGCAGAGAGATAAAAGCTCATTTAGGAACGACATAAACATGCTGCGTAGGTAGCTGTTTATCAGTAAATATCTCCACTGAGATTAAGAAAAGCAGTAGCTTAATAAATTAAGTACTTCCTGGTATGGTTACTGTACTGGTAACTCCCCAAAAGAATCTGGATTGTGGTGAGGGAACAGAGAAAAAAGCACATTTAGGACCTGCACTTACCAAGGGGGTAGGCAGCTGTATATCAGGGAGTAAACCTTCTGAGAATAAAAACAGCTGGAGCTTGTTAAGGTAATTACAAAGGGGAAAGGATAATGTACTGTGAACTCCTCAGAAGAATCTGATTTGTGGTGAGGGCAGAGAGATAAAAGCTCATTTAGGAACGACATGAACATGCTGCGTAGGTAGCTGTTTATCAGTAAATATCTCCACTGAGATTAAGAAAAGCAGTAGCTTAATAAATTAAGTACTTCCTGGTATGGTTACTGTACTCGTAACTCCCCAAAAGAATCTGGATTGTGGTGAGGGAACAGAGAAAAAAGCTCATTTAGAATCTGCACTTACGAAGGGGGTAGGCTGCGGTATATCAGGGAGTAAACCTTCTGAGAATAAAAACAGCTGGAGCTTGTTAAGGTAATTACACAGGGGAAAGGATAATGTACGGGGAACTCCTAGAAGAATCTGATTTGTGGTGAGGGCAGAGAGATAAAAGCTCATTTAGGAACGACATGAACATGCTGCGTAGGTAGCTGTTTATCAGTAAATATCTCCACTGAGATTAAGAAAAGCAGTAGCTTAATAAATTAAGTACTTCCTGGTATGGTTACTGTACTGGTAACTCCCCAAAAGAATCTGGATTGTGGTGAGGGAACAGAGAAAAAAGCTCATTTAGGACCTGCACTTACGAAGGGGGTAGGCAGCTGTATATCAGGAAGTAAACCTTCTGAGAATAAAAACAGTTGGAGCTTGCTAAGGTAATTACACAGGGGAAAGGATAATGTACTGGGAACTCCTCAGAAGAATCTGATTTGTGGTGAGGGCAGAGAGATAAAAGCTCATTTAGGAACGACATGAACATGTTGCGTAGGTTGCTGTTTATCAGTAAATATCTCCACTGAGATTAAGAAAAGCAGTAGCTTAATAAATTAAGTACTTCCTGGTATGGTTACTGTACTGGTAACTCCCCAAAAGAATCTGGATTGTGGTGAGGGAACAGAGAAAAAAGCTCATTTAGCACCTGCACTTACGAAGGGGGTAGGCAGCTGTATATCAGGGAGTAAACCTTCTGAGAATAAAAACAGCTGGAGCTTGTTAAGGTAACTACACAGGGAAAAGGATAATGTACTGGGAACTCCTCAGAAGA
>NW_025958990.1:0-37031 GCF_023159225.1 Perognathus longimembris pacificus | reverse complement strand
CATGCTAGGCGAGCACAGGACACAGGACTAACTGCCCAGCACCCACATGAGAAGACTGAGCACCCAGCACTTTGTGTGGAGGCACGGGAGGACTGAGCACCCAGCACCTTGTATGCAGACACAGGGGGAGGACTGAACAACCAGCACCCACACAGGAGGACTAAGTACCCAGCACCTATACAGGGGACTGAGCACGTGGCACCCCATATGGAGGCACCAGGGGAGGACTGAGCACCCAGCACTAACACAGGAGGACTGAGCACCCAGCACCTTGTGTGGAGACATCGGGGGGGACTGAGCACCCAGCACCTTGTGGGGAGATGCCGGGGGAGGACTGAGCACCAAGCACCCACACAGGAGGACTGAGTACCCAGCACCCTGGGTACATGCGTGCGTGGGGGGGAGGGGCTGGGGTGACCCCGGCGGATGCCATGAACAGGGCCCAGGCTGCAGGCTCAGCTCCACCACGGGCCATGGCTCCACCTCCTCCTCCTCCTCCTCCTCCTCCCAGCAGAGGACGGGGAGGCGCACGGCTGTCCCTCTGTCTGTGTGGACATCCGTCCATCTCTTTGTCCGTCTGTCTCCCTGTGTGTCTGTCCGTCCATCCATTTGTCCATCTGTCCGTCTGTCTCCAGGTCTGTCTGCCCGTCTGCTCATCTATCCATCTGTCCGTCCATCCGTCCCTCTGACTGTCTCCCTGTTTCTCCGTCTGTCTGTCTGACCATCTGCTCAGTCTGTTTGTCCGTCTGTCTCCAGGTCCATCTGTCCATGACTGTCTGTCTCCCTGTGTGTCTCACTGTGTGCTCATCTGTCTGTCCGTCTCCCTCTCTTGTCTGTCTGACTCCATGATGTCCATCTGTCCATCCGTCCATCTGTGTCTGTTTGTCATCTGTCTGTCTCCAGTTCTGCCTGTCTATCTCCCTGTCCGCCTGTCTGTCTGTCCTGCTCATCTGTGTCCCTGTCTGTCCGTCTGTCCATCTGTCTGCTGTGTGTCTGTCCGTCTCCCAGTCTGTCTGTCTCCATGTCTGTCTGTCCATCTGTCTGCCTGTCTCTTGTCCATGCCTGTTTGTCTGTCTGCAGGTCTGTCCATCTGTCTCCCAGTCTGTCTGTCTGTCTGTTCATCTGTCCATCGATCTCCCTGTCTCTCTATCTGTCCGTCCATGTCTCGATTCCCATCGCTGTCTGTCTGTCATCCCCCAATCCCCCAGCCCCCCGTGTCCCTCTGTCCCTCCCTCCGTCCATCCGTCCATCCTCACCTGGTCGGTGCCACCAGTCACCTTGTCACTGACACGGCAGGAGCCTGCGGGGCAGACGGACGGACGGGTGGATGTGGGCTCGAATCCCGGCCTCCTGCATGGCCCACAATGCGATGCGTTCCCCCTCCCAACCCTGGGGGCCCCAGGTTCGGATCCCTGCTCACCTCCTACAACCCCAGCCCAGGCCCAGCGACCCCAGTGCTGCCGAAGCAGCAGGTGCAGCATGGCTGGCCCGGCGGGGACCCTTGAAACCTCCGACCGTGTGGGTGTGCACACACTCGGGGAGGAAGGGATGGGAGGGGGAGGGGTCACATGAAGTGGGGAGGGAGGGACACGTGACCCTCAGCTCCTTGCCCCAGCCCTCCCCACACGACTCCACCTGCAAAGGCTCCCCCCCATGTGAGGCCTCTGAGGACACTTGAAATCGCCACCTATCCACCCACAGGCCCAGAATGGTCTTAGGGACACTTGAAACCACCCCCCCCACCCAGATCCCCATTCCCCCGGGGACACTTGAAACCGCCGTGGGGACACTCAAAACTGCCCTACATCCACTCACAGGCCCAAGGTTTTCGTGGGGACACTGGAAACTGCCCTCCATCGATGCACAAGCCGAGGGTTGCCTTGGAGACACTTGAAACCACCCCCTAAAGAACTGCCCCCATCTTGGGACACTTGAAACCGACCCTCACCCAGAACCCCTCCCCTTGGGGACACTTGAAACCGCCCTCCATCCACCCACAGGCCCAAGTTGGTCCTGGTTACACTTGAAACCACCCCCCCAAGAGCCCCTCCCCATTGGGATACTAGAAACCACCCTCAGGACACTTGAAACCGCCCTGGGGATACTTGAAACCACTCCCCACAGACCCCTCCCCACCCTGGAGACACTTGAAACGAACCAACCCAGACCCCTTCCCCCTGGGGACACTTGAAACCGCCCTCCATCCACCCACAGGCCCAAAATGGTCCTGGGGACACTTGAAACCACCCCCCACCCAGAACCTCTACTCCTGGGGACACTTAAAACCTCCCTGAAGACAGTTGAAACCGCCCTCTGCTCCCCAAACTCCACCGTGTTGCTCCAGGAGCCCTAGGTCAGAGTGCGGGCGTCCCCGGCCCGGATGCACAGGGCGTAGGTGTTGCCTGAGCCTCTCAAGACCTCAATGTGGGCGGAGACTCGCCATGGGGCAGGGGTAAACTGAGGCACGGGGCGGTTCCAGGCGGGGTCTCGAGGTCCAGGCCCCTGGGCACAGCGGGAGGGGGGATAGGAGCACTCACCTGGGAGATCTGGGACACCAGCTGGGCGCCATGCTAAAAGAACTGAGCACAGGCCTCAGTCAGCACTGACTGCGGGGCAGGGTGCTGGACCGTGTACTTCTGGGTGCTGTGCTTAGTACTCCCAGGTGCTGTGCAGAGTACTCCCCAGTGCTGGGCTGAGTACTCCCATTTCACACTAATCCTGAAACCCACCTCTCCCAACCAATACTGGACTGAGTAGTCCAAGGTGCTACAACCAGTACTCCCTGGTGCTGGACTGAGTACTCCCATCCCTCCCCGGTGCTGGACTGAGTACTCCCAACCCACACCAATCCGGAACCCCACCCCCTCCCAACCCATGCTGGACCGAGTACTACCCGCCAGTGCTGGACTGAGTACTCCCGGGTGCTGCACTGAGTACTCCCATCCCTCCCTGGTGCTGGACTGAGTACTCCCATCTCTCCCCGTGCTGGACTGAGTACTCCCAACCCACACCAATCCGGAACCCCAACCCCTCCCGACTCATGCTGGACTAAATACTCCCCGCCAGTGCTGGACCGAGTACTCCCGGGTGTTGCACTGAGTACTCACATGCACAGGGCCAGCTGGTACCGGAAGTCATGCTTGCTCCACTGCCTCCAGGTCCTGTGTGGCGCCCACCATACCTGCCAGCCCCGGGGGCCGCAGGCAATGCTCATGTTTCGTAAGGGGTCAAAGTGTTCTGAAAACTGCCACAGATGAATGGAGGGACACCGGGTGGGATGGGGGGGGCTCGAAACCGCCCTCGGTGGTGCCAGGGATACTTGAAACTGCCCTTGTGGGTCTTGCGGGACACTAAAAACTGCCCTGGATGCTCATGGGGACAGTGGAAACCGCCCTCCATCCACCAAGGTGCTTGTGTGGACACTTGAAACCGCCCTCAGCGGTCTCGGGGACACTTAAAACCACCCTGGATGGTCTTGGGAAAACTTGAAGCTGCTTTTGGGGGTCATGGGGAACACTTGAAATCCCTTGAAATATTTATTGATAAACACATACCTACCCATTATGTTCATGTCGTTTATTAAAGAGCTTTTATCTATCCCCTCAACACAAATCAGATTCTTCTGAGAAGTTCCCAGTACATTAACCTCTCCTCGATGTAATTACCTTAACAAGCTCCAGCTGTTTTTATTCTCAGAAGGGATACTCCCTGATATACAGCTGCCTACACCCTTCGTAAGTACAGGTCCTAAATGAGCATTTTTCTCTGTTCCCTCACCACAATCCAGATTATTTTGGGGAGTTACCAGTACAGTAACCATACCAGGAAGTACTTAACTTATTAAGCTACTGCTTTTCTTAATCTCAGTGGAGATATTTACTGATAAACACCTACCTAAGCAGCATGTTCATGTCGTTCCTAAATGAGCTTTTATCTCTCTCCCCTCAACACAAATCAGATTCTTCTGAGGAGTGCTCAGTACATTATCCTTTCCCCTGTGTAATTACCTTAACAAGCTCCAGCTGTTTTTATTCTCAGAAGGGATTCTCCCTGATATAAAGTTGCCTACCCCCTTGGTGAGTGCAGGTCCTAAATGAGCTTTTTTCTCTGTTCCCCCACCACAATCTCGATTCTTTTGGGGAGTTTCCAGTACAGTAATTATACCAAGCAGTACTTAATTTATTAAGCTACTGCTTTTCTTAATCTCAGTGGAGATATTTACTTATAAAAAGCTACCTATGCAGCATGTTCATGTCGTTCCTAAATGAGCTTTTATCTCTCTCCCCTCACCACAAATCATATTCTTCTGAGGATTTCCCAATACTTTATCCTTTCCCCTGTGTAATTACCTTAACAAGCTCCAGCTGTTTTTATTCTCAGAAGGGATACTCCCTGATATACAGCTGCCTATCCCCTTCGTACGTGCAGGTCCTAAATGAGCTTTTTTCTCTGTCCCTCACCACAATCCAGACTCTTTTGGGGAGTTACCAGTAGAGTAACCATACCAGGAAGTACTTAATTTAATAAGCTACTGCTTTTCTTAACCTCAGTGGAGATATTTACTGATAAACAGCTACCTACCCAGTATGTTCATGTCGTTCCTAAATGAGCTTTTATCTCTCTCCCTTCACCACAAATCTGATTCTTCTGAGGAGTTCCCAATACGTTAACCTGTCCTCGATGTAATTACCTAACATGTTCCAGCTGTTCTTATTCTCAGAAGGGATACTCCCTGATATACAGCTGTGTACCACATTCGTAAGTGCAGGTCCTAAATGAGCTTTTTTCTCTGTTCCCTCACCACAATCCAGATTCTTTTGGGGAGTTACCAGTACAGTAACCATTCCAGGAAGTACTTAATTTTTTAAGCTACTGCTTTTCTTAATCTCAGTGGAGATATTTCCTGATAAACAGCTACCTACCCAGTATGTTCAGGTCGTTCCTAAATGAGCTTTTATCTCTCTCCCCTCACCACAAATCAGATTCTTCTGAGGAGTTCCCAGTACATTATCCTTTCCCCTGTGTAATTACCTTTACAAGCTCCAGCTGTTCTTATTCTCAGAAGGGGTACTCCCTGATATACTGCTGCCTACCTCCTGCGTAAGTGCACGTACTAAATGAGCTTTTTTCTCTGATCGCTCAGCACAATCCAGATTCTTTTTGGGAGTTACCAGTACAGTAACCATACCAGGAAGTACTTATTTTATTAAGCTACTGCTTTTCTTACTCTCAGTGGAGATATTTACTGATAATCAGCTACCTACGCAGCATGTTCATGTCGTTCCTAAATGAGCATGTTCATGTCGTTCCTAAATGAGCTTTTATCTCTCTCCCCTCACTACAAATCAGATTTTTATGAGGAGTTCCCAGTACATTATCCCTTCCCCTGTTTAATTACCTTAAGAAGATCCAGCTGTTTTTATTCTCAGAAGGGATACTCCCTGATATACTGCTGCCTACCCCCTTCGTAACTGCAGGTCCTAAATGAGCTTTTTTCTCTGTTCCCGCACCACAATCCAGATTCTTTTGGGGAGTTAACAGTACAGTCACCATACCAGGAAGTACTTCATTTATTAAGCTACTGCTTTTCTTAATCTCAGTGGAGATATTTACTGATAAACAGCTACATACGCAACATGTTCATGTCGTTCCTAAATGAGGTTTTATCTCTCTCCCCTCGCCACAAATCTGATTCCTCTGAGGAGTTCCAAGTACATTATCTTTTCCCCTGTGTAAGTACCTTAACCATCTCCAGCTGTTTTTATTCTCAGAAGGGATATTCCCTGATATACAGCTTTGTACCACCTTCGTAAGTGCAGGTCCTATATGAGCTTTTTTCTATGTTCCCTCACCACAATCCAGATTCTTTTGGGGAGTTACCAGTACAGTCACCATACCAGGAAGTACTTAGTTTATTAAGCTACTGCTTTTCTTAATCTCAGTGGAGATATTTACTGATAAACAGCTACCTACGCAGCATGTTCATGTCGTTCCTAAATGAGGTTTTATCTCTGTCCCCTCACCACAAATCAGATTCTTCTGAGGAGTTCCAAGTACATTATCCTTTCCCCTCTCTAATTACCTAAACAATCTCCAGCTGATTTTATTCTCAGAAGGGATACTCCCTGATATACAGCTGCCTACCCCCTTCGTAATTGCAGGTCCTAAATGAGCTTTTTTCTCTGTTCCCTCACCATAATCAGATTCTTTAGGGGAGTTACCAGTACAGTAACCATACCAGTAAGTACTTAATTTATTAAGTTACTGCTTTTCTTAGTCTCAGTGGAGATATTTACTGATAAACAGCTAACTACGCAGCATGTTCATTTCGTTCCTATATGAGTTTTAATCTCTCCCCCTCACCACAAATCAGACTCTTCTGAGGAGTTCCCAGTACATTATCCTTTCCCCTGTGTAATTACCTTAACAAGCTCCAGCTGATTTTATTCTCAGAAGGGATACTCCCTGATATACAGCTGTGTATCACATTCGTAAGTGCAGGTCATAAATGAGCTTTTTTCTCTGTTCAATCACCACTATCCAGATTCTTTTGAGGAGTTACCAGTACAGTAACCATACCAGGAAGTACTTATTTTATTAAGCTACTGCTTTTCTTACTCTCAGTGGAGATATTTACTGATAATCAGCTATCTACGCAGCATGTTCATGTCGTTCCTAAATGAGCATGTTCATGTCGTTCCTAAATGAGCTTTTATCTCTCTCCCCTCACCACAAATCAGATTCTTCTGAGGATTTCCCAGTACATTATACTTTCCCCTGAGTAATTACCTTAACAAGCTCCTGCTGTTTTTATTTTGAGAAGGAATACTCCCTGATATACAGCTGCCTACACCCTTCGTAAGTTCAGGTCCTAAATGAGCTTTTTTTCTCTCTTCCGTCACCACAATCCAGATTCTTTTGGGGATTTTCCAGTAGAGTAACTATACCAGGAAGTACCTAATTTATTAAGCTACTGCTTTTCTTAATCTCAGTGGAGATATTTACTGATAAACACCTACCTACGCAGCATGTTCATGTCGTTCAAAAATGAGCTTTTATCTCTCTACCCTCACCACAAATCAGATTCCTCTGAGGATTTCCCAGTACTTTATCCTTTCCCCTGTGTAATTACCTTAACAAGCTCCAGCTGTTTTTATTCTCAGAAGGGATACTCCGTGATATACATCTTCCTACCCCCTTCGTAAGTACAGGTCCTAAATGAGCTTTTTTCTCTGTTCCCTCACCACAATCCAGAATCTTTGCGGGAGTTACCAGTACAGTAACCATACCAGGAACTTCTTAATTTATTAAGCTACTGCTTTTCTTAATCTCAGTGGAGATATTTACTGATAAACAGCTACTTACCCAGTATGTTCATGTCTTTCCTAAATGAGCTTTTATCTCTCTCCCCTCACCACAAATCAGATTCTTCTGAGGAGTTCCCAGTACATTAACCTTACCTCGATGTAATTACCTTAACAAGCTCCAGCTGTTCTTACTCTCAGAAGGGATACTCCCTGATATACTGCTGCCTAACCCCTGCGTAAGTGCAGGTTCTAAATGAGCTTTTTTCTCTGTTCGCTCACCACTACCCAGATTCTTTTGGGGAGTTACCAGTATAGTAACCATACCAGGAAGTACTTATTTTATTAAGCTACTGCTTTTCTTACTCTCAGTGGAGATATTTACTGATAATCAGCTACCTACGCAGCATGTTCATGTCGTTCCTAAATGAGCATGTTCATGTCGTTCCTAAATGAGCTTTTATCTCTCTCCCCTCACTACAAATCAGATTCTTATGAGGAGTTCCCAGTACATTATCCTTTCCCCTGTTTAATTACCTTAAGAAGATCCAGCTGTTTTTATTCTCAGAAGGGATACTCCCTGATATACACCTGCCTACCCCCTTCTTAACTGCATGTCCTAAAGAGCTTTTTTCTCTGTTCCCTCACCGCAATCCAGATTCTTTTGGGGAGTTACCAGTACTGTAAACATCCCAGGAATTACTTAATTTATTAAGCTACTGCTTTTCCTAATCTCAGTGGAGATATTTACTGATAAACTGCTACCTACCCAGTATGTTCATTTCGTTCCTAAATGAGATTTTATCTCTCTCCCCTCACGACAAATCAGAATTTTCTGAGGAGTTCCCAGTACATTAACCCTTCCTTGATATAATTACATTAACAAACTCCACCTGTTCTTATTCTCTGAAGGGATACTCCCTGATATGCAGCTGCCTACCACCTTCGTAAGGGCAGGTCCTAAATGAGCTTTTTTCCTCTGTTCCCTCACCACAATCCAGATTCTTTTGGGGAGTTTCCAGTACAGTAACCATACCAGGAAGTACTTAATTTATTAAGCTACTGCTTTTCCTAATCTCAGTGGAGATATTTACTGATAAACACCTACGTACGCAGCATGTTCATGTCGTTCCTAAATGACGTTTTATCTCTGTCCCCTCACCACAAATCAGATTCTTCTGAGGATTTCCCAGTACATTATCCTTTCCCTTGTGTAATTACCTTAACAAGCTCCAGCTGTTTTTATTCTCAGAAGGGATTCTCCCTGACATAAAGCTGCCTACCCCCTTGGTGAGTGCAGGTCCTAAATGAGCTTTTTTCTCTGTTCCCCCACCACAATCTCGATTCTTTTGGGGAGTTTCCAGTACAGTAACTATACCAAGCAGTACTTAATTTATTAAGCTACTGCTTTTCTTAATCTCAGTGGAGATATTTACTTATAAAAAGCTACCTATGAAGCATGTTCATGTCGTTCTTAAATGAGCTTTTATCTCTCTCCCTTCACCACAAATCAGATTCTTCTGAGGATTTCCCAATACTTTATCCTTTCCTCCGTGTAATTACCTTAACAAGCTCCAGCTGTTTTTATTCTCAGAAGGGATACTCCCTGATATACAGCTGCCTATCCCCTTCGTATGTGCAGGTCCTAAATGAGCTTTTTTCTCTGTCCCTCACCACAATCCAGATTCTTTTGGGGAGTTACCAGTAGAGTAACCAACCAGGAAGTACTTAATTTAATAAGCTACTGCTTTTCTTAACCTCAGTGGAGATATTTACTGATAAACAGCTACCTACCCAGTATGTTCATCTCGTTCTTAAATGAGCTTTTATCTCTCTCCCTTCACCACAAATCAGATTCTTCTGAGGAGTTCCCAATACGTTAACCTATCCTCGATGTAATTACCTTAACATGTTCCAGCTGTTCTTATTCTCAGAAGGGATACTCCCTGATATACAGCTGTGTACCACATTCGTAAGTGCAGGTCCTAAATGAGCTTTTTTCTCTGTTCCCTCACCACAATCCAGATTCTTTTGGGGCGTTACCAGTACAGTAACCATTCCAGGAAGTACTCAATTTTTTAAGCTACTGCTTTTCTTAATCTCAGTGGAGATATTTCCTGATAAACAGCTACCTACCCAGTATGTTCAGGTCGTTCCTAAATGAGCTTTTATCTCTCTCCCCTCACCACAAATCAGATTCTTCTGAGGAGTTCCCAGTACATTATCCTTTCCCCTGTGTAATTACCTTAACAAGCACCAGCTGTTCTTATTCTCAGAAGGGGTACTCCCTGATATACTGCTGCCTACCTCCTGCGTAAGTGCACGTCCTAAATGAGCTTTTTTCTCTGTTCGCTCACCACAATCCAGATTCTTTTGGGGAGTTACCAGTACAGTAACCATACCAGGAAGTACTTATTTTATTAAGCTACTGCTTTTCTTACTCTCAGTAGAGATATTTACTGATAAACAGCTACCTACGCAGCATGTTCATGTCGTTCCTAAATGAGCATGTTCATGTCGTTCCTAAATGAGCTTTTATCTCTCTCCCCTCACTACAAATCAGATTTTTTTGAGGAGTTCCCAGTACATTATCCTTTCCCCTGTTTAATTACCTTAAGAAGATCCAGCTGTTTTTATTCTCAGAAGGGATACTCCCTGATATACAGCTGCTTACCCCCTTCGTAACTGCAGGTCCTAAATGAGCTTTTTTCTCTGTTCCCTCACCACAATCCAGATTCTTTTGGGGAGTTACCAGTACAGTCACCATACCAGGAAGTACTTCATTTATTAAGCTACTGCTTTTCTTAATCTCAGTGGAGATATTTACAGATAAACAGCTACATACGCAGCATGTTCATGTCGTTCCTAAATGAGGTTTTATCTCTCTCCCCTCGCCACAAATCTGATTCTTCTGAGGAGTTCCAAGTACATTATCCTTTCCCCTGTGTAATTACCTTAACCATCTCCAGCTGTTTTTATTGTCAGAAGGGATACTCCTTGATATACAGCTTTGTACCACCTTCGTAAGTGCAGGTCCTAAATGAGCTTTTTTCTCTGTTCCCTCACCACAATCCAGATTCTTTTGGGGAGTAACCAGTACAGTCACCATACCAGGAAGTACTTAGTTTATTAAGCTACTGCTTTTCTTAATCTCAGTGGAGATATTTACTGATAAACAGCTACATACGCAGCATGTTCATGTCGTTCCTATATGAGGTTTTATCTCTGTCCCCTCACCACAAATCAGATTCTTCTGAGGAGTTCCAAGTACATTATCCTTTCCCCTGTGTAATTACCTAAACAATCTCCAGCTGATTTTATTCTCAGAAGGGATACTCCCTGATATACAGGTGCCTACCCCCTCGTAAGTGCAGGTCCTAAATGAGCTTTTTTCTCTGTTCCCTAACCAAAATCCAGATTCTTTTGGGGAGTTACCAGTACAGTAACCATACCAGGAAGTACTTAATTCATTAAGCTACTGCTTTTCTTAATCTCAGTGGAGATATTTACTGATAAACAGCTACCTACGCAGCATGTTCATGTCGTTCCTAAATGAGCTTTTATCTCTCTCCCTTCACCACAAATCAGATTCTTCTGAGGAGTTCCCAGTACATTATCCTTTCCCCTGTGTAATTACCTTAACATGCTCCAGCTGTTTTTATTCTGAGTAGGGATACTCCCTGATATACAGCTACCTACCCCCTTTGTAAGTGCAGGTCCTAAATAAGCTTTTTTCCCTGTTCCCTCACCAAAATCCAGATTCTTTTGGGGAGTTACCAGTACAGTAACCATACCAGGAAGTACTTAATTTATTACGCTACTGCTTTTATTAATCTCAGTGGAGATATTTACTGATAAACAGCTACCTACGCAGCATGTTCATCTCATTCCTAAATGAGCTTTTATCTCTCACCCCTCACCACGAATCAGATTATTCTGAGGAGTTCCCAGTACATTATCCTTTCCCCTGTGTATTTACCTTAACAAGATCCTGCTGTTTTTATTCTAAGAAGGGATACTCCCTGATATACAGCTGCCTACCCCCTTCGTAACTGCAGGTCCTAAATGAGCTTTTTTCTCTGTTCTCTCACCACAATCCAGATTCTTTTGGGGTGATTCCACTACAGTAACCAAACCAGGAAGTACTTTATTTATTAGGCTACTGCTTTTCTTAATCTCAGTGGAGATATTTACTGATAAACAGCTACCTAAGCGGCATGTTCATGTCGTTCCTAAATGAGATTTTATCTCTCTCCCCTCACCACAAATCAGATTCTTCTGAGGAGTTCCCAGTACATTATCCTTTCCCCTGTGTAATTACCTTAACAAGCTGCACCAGTTTTTATTCTCAGAAGGGATACTCCCTGATATACAGCTGCCTACCCCCTGCGTAAGTGCAGGTCCTAAATGAGCATTTTTCTCTGTTCCCTCACCACAATCCAGATTCTTTTGGGGAGTTCCCAGTACAGTAACCATACCATTAAATACTTATTTTATTAAGCTACTGCTTTTCTTAATCTCAGTGGAGATATTTACTGATAAACATCTACCTACGCAGCATGTTCATGTCGTTCCTAAATGAGCTTTTATCTCTCTCCCCTCACCATAAATCAGATTCTTCTGAGGAGTTCCCAGAACATTATCCTTTCCCCTGTGTACTTACCTTAACAAGCTCCAGCTGTATTTATTCTCAGAAGGGATACTCCCTGATATACAGCTGCCTACCCCCTTCGTAACTGCAGGTCCTAAATGAGCTTTTTTCTCTGTTCCCTCACCACAATCCAGATTCTTTGGGGAGTTAACAGTACAGTAACCATACAAGGAAGAACTTAATTTATTAAGCTACTGCTTTTCTTAATCTCAGTGGAGATATTTACTGATAAACTGCTACGTACGCAGCATGTTCATGTCGTTCCTAAATGAGCTTTTATCTCTCTCTCCTCGGCACAAATCAGATTCTTCTGAGGAGTTCCCAGTACATTATCCTTTCCACTCTCTATTTACCTTAACAAGCTGCAGCTGTTTTTATTCTCAGACGGGATACTCCCTAATATACAGCTGCCTACCCCCTTTGTAAGTGCAGGTCCTAAATGAGCATTTTCTGTGTTCCCTCACCACAATCCAGATTATTTTGGGGAGTTACCAGTACAGTCACCATACCAGGAAGTACTTCATTTATTAAGCTACTGCTTTTCTTAATCTCAGTGGAGATATTTACAGATAAACAGCTACATACGCAGCATGTTCATGTCGTTCCTAAATGAGGTTTTATCTCTCTCCCCTCGCCACAAATCTGATTCTTCTGAGGAGTTCCAAGTACATTATCCTTTCCCCTGTGTAATTACCTTAACCATCTCCAGCTGTTTTTATTCTCAGAAGGGATACTCCCTGATATACAGCTTTGTACCACCTTCGTAAGTGCAGGTCCTAAATGAGCTTTTTTCTCTGTTCCCTCACCACAATCCAGATTATTTGGGGAATTACCAGTACAGTCACCATACCAGGAAGTACTTAGTTTATTAAGCTACTGCTTTTCTTAATCTCAGTGGAGATATTTACTGATAAACAGCTACATACGCAGCATGTTCATGTCGTTCCTAAATGAGCTTTTATCTCTCTCCCCTCACCACAAATCAGATTCTTCTGAGGAGTTCCAAGTACATTATCCTTTCCCATGTGTAATTACCTAAACAATCTCCAGCTGATTTTATTCTCAGAAGGGATACTCCCTGATATACAGGTGCCAACACCCTCGTAAGTGCAGGACATAAATGAGCTTTTTTCTCTGTTCCCTAACCAAAATCCAGATTCTTTTGGGGAGTTACCAGTACAGTAACCATACCAGGAAGTACTTAATTCATTAAGCTACTTTTTTTCTTAATCTCAGTGGAGATATTTACTGATAAACAGCTACCTACGCAGCATGTTCATGTCGTTCCTAAATGAGCTTTTATCTCTCACCCCTCACCACGAATCAGATTATTCTGAGGAGTTCCCAGTACATTATCCTTTCCCCTGTGTATTTACCTTAACAAGATCCTGCTGTTTTTATTCTCAGAACGGATACTCCCTGATATACAGCTGCCTACCCCCTTCGTAACTGCAGGTCCTAAATGAGCTTTTTTCTCTGTCCCTCACCACAATCCAGATTCTTTTCGGGAGTTACCAGTAGAGTAACCATACCAGGAAGTACTTAATTTAATAAGCTACTGCTTTTCTTAACCTCAGTGGAGATATTTACTGATAATCAGCTACCTACCCCGTATGTTCATGTCGTTCCTAAATGAGCTTTTATCTCTCTCCCTTCACCACGAATCAGATTCTTCTGAGGAGTTCCCAATACGTTAACCTGTCCTCGATGTAATTACCTTAACATGTTCCAGCTGTTCTTATTCTCAGAAGGGATACTCCCTGATATACAGCTGTGTACCACATTCGTAAGTGCAGGTCATAAATGAGCTTTTTTCTCTGTTCCCTCACCACAATCCAGATTCTTTTGGGGCGTTACCAGTACAGTAACCATTCCAGGAAGTACTCAATTTTTTAAGCTACTGCTTTTCTTAATCTCAGTGGAGATATTTCCTGATAAACAGCTACCTACCCAGTATGTTCAGGTCGTTCCTAAATGAGCTTTTATCTCTCTCCCCTCACCACAAATCAGATTCTTCTGAGGAGTTCCCAGTACATTATCCTTTCCCCTGTGTAATTACCTTAACAAGCACCAGCTGTTCTTATTCTCAGAAGGGGTACTCCCTGATATACTGCTGCCTACCTCCTGCGTAAGTGCACGTCCTAAATGAGCTTTATTCTCTGTTCGCTCACCACAATCCAGATTCTTTTTGGGAGTTACCAGTACAGTAACCATACCAGGAAGTACTTATTTTATTAAGCTACTGCTTTTCTTACTCTCAGTGGAGATATTTACTGATAATCAGCTACCTACGCAGCATGTTCATGTCGTTCCTAACTGAGCATGTTCATGTCGTTCCTAAATGAGTTTTTATCTCTCTCCCCTCACTACAAATCAGATTCTTATGAGGAGTTCCCAGTACATTATCCTTTCCCCTGTTTAATTACCTTAAGAAGATCCAGCTGTTTTTATTCTCAGAAGGGATACTCCCTGATATACAGCTGCCTACCCCCTTCGTAACTGCAGGTCCTAAATGAGCTTTTTTCTCTGTTCCCTCACCACAATCCAGATTCTTTTGGGGAGTTACCAGTAAAGAAACCATACCAGGAAGTACTTAATTTATTAAGCCACTGCTTTTTTTAATCTCAGTGGAGATATTTACTGATAAACACCTACCTACCCAGCATTTTCATGTCGTTCCTAATTGAGCTTTTATCTCTCTCCCCTCACCACAAATCACATTCTTCTGAGGAGTTCCCAGTACATTATCCTTTCCCCTGAGTAATTACCTTAACAAGCTCCTGCTGTTTTTATTCTAAGAAGGGATACTCCCTGATATACAGCTGCCTACCCCCTTCGTAAGTTCAGGTCCAAAATGAGCTTTTTTTCTCTGTTCCCTCACCACAATCCAGATTCTTTTGGGGAGTTTCCAGTACAGTAACTATACCAGGAAGTACTTAATTTATTAAGCTACTGCTTTTCTTAATCTCAGTGGAGATATTTACTGATAAACTGCTACCTACGCAGCATGTTCATGTCGTTCAAAAATGAGCTTTTATCTCTCTCCCCTCACCATAAATCAGATTCTTCTGAGGATTTCCCAGTACATTATCCTTTCCCATGTGTAATTACCTTAACAAGCTCCAGCTGTTTTTATTCTCAGAAGGGATACTCCCTGATATACAGCTTCCTACCCCCTTCGTAAGTACAGGTCCTAAATGAGCTTTTTTCTCTGTTCCCTCACCACAATCCAGAATCTTTTCGGGAGTTACCAGTACAGTAACCATACCAGGAACTTCTTAATTTATTAAGCTACTGCTTTTCTTAATCTCAGTGGAGATATTTACTGATAAACAGCTAATTACCCAGTATGTTCATGTCTTTCCTAAATGAGCTTTTATCTCTCTTCCCTCACCACAAATCAGATTCTTCTGAGGAGTTACCAGTACATTAACCTTACCTCTATATAATTACCTTAACAAGCTCCAGCTGTTCTTACTCTCAGAAAGGATACTCCCTGATATACTGCTGCCTACCCTCTGCGTAAGTGCAGGTACTAAATGAGCTTTTTTCCCTGTTCCCTCACCAAAATCCAGATTCTTTTGGGGAGTTACCAGTACAGTAACCATACCAGGAAGTACTTAATTTATTACGCTACTGCTTTTCTTAATCTCAGTGGAGATATTTACTGATAAACAGCTACCTACGCAGCATGTTCATCTCATTCCTAAATGAGCTTTTATCTCTCACCCCTCACCACGAATCAGATTATTCTGAGGAGTTCCCAGTACATTATCCTTTCCCCTGTGTATTTACCTTAACAAGATCCTGCTGTTTTTATTCTCAGAACGGATACTCCCTGATATACAGCTGCCTACCCCCTTCGTAACTGCAGGTCCTAAATGAGCTTTTTTCTCTGTCCCTCACCACAATCCAGATTCTTTTGGGGAGTTACCAGTAGAGTAACCATACCAGGAAGTACTTAATTTAATAAGCTACTGCTTTTCTTAACCTCAGTGGAGATATTTACTGATAAACAGCTACCTACCCAGTATGTTCATGTCGTTCCTAAATGAGCTTTTATCTCTCTCACTTCACCACAAATCAGATTCTTCTGAGGAGTTCCCAATACGTTAACCTGTCCTCGATGTAATTACCTTAACATATTCCAGCTGTTCTTATTCTCAGAAGGGATACTCCCTGATATACAGCTGTGTACCACATTCGTAAGTGCAGGTCCTAAATGAGCATTTTTCTCTGTTCCCTCACCACAATCCAGATTCTTTTGGGGCGTTACCAGTACAGTAACCATTCTAGGAAGTACTCAATTTTTTAAGCTACTGCTTTTCTTAATCTCAGTGGAGATATTTCCTGATAAACAGCTACCTACCCAGTATGTTCAGGTCGTTCCTAAATGAGCTTTTATCTCTCTCCCCTCACCACAAATCAGATTCTTCTGAGGAGTTCCCAGTACATTATCCTTTCCCCTGTGTAATTACCTTAACAAGCACCAGCTGTTCTTATTCTCAGAAGGGGTACTCCCTGATATACTGCTGCCTACCTCCTGCGTAAGTGCACGTCCTAAATGAGCTTTTTTCTCTGTTCTCTCACCACAATCGAGATTCTTTTTGGGAGTTACCAGTACAGTAACCATACCAGGAAGTACTTATTTTATTAAGCTACTGCTTTTCTTACTCTCAGTGGAGATATTTACTGATAATCAGCTACCTACGCAGCATGTTCATGTCGTTCCTAAATGAGCATGTTCATGTCGTTCCTAAATGAGCTTTTATCTCTCTCCCCTCACTACAAATCAGATTTTTATGAGGAGTTCCCAGTACATTATCCTTTCCCCTGTTTAATTACGTTAAGAAGATCCAGCTGTTTTTATTCTCAGAAGGGATACTCCCTGATATACAGCTGCCTACCCCCTTCGTAACTGCAGGTCCTAAATGAGCTTTTTTCTCTGTTCCCTCACCACAATCCAGATTCTTTTGGGGAGTTACCAGTACAGTCACCATACCAGGAAATACTTCATTTATTAAGCTACTGCTTTTCTTAATCTCAGTGGAGATATTTACAGATAAACAGCTACATACGCAGCATGTTCATGTCGTTCCTAAATGAGGTTTTATCTCTCTCCCCTGGCCACGAATCTGATTCTTCTGAGGAGTTCCAAGTACATTATCCTTTCCCCTTTGTAATTACCTTAACCATCTCCAGCTGTTTTTATTCTCAGAAGGGATACTCCCTGATATACAGCTTTGTACCACCTTCGTAAGAGCAGGTCCTAAATGAGCTTTTTTCTCTGTTCCCTCACCACAATCCAGATTCTTTTGGGGAGTTACCAGTACAGTCACCATACCAGGAAGTACTTAGTTTATTAAGCTACTACTTTTCTTAATCTCAGTTGGATATATTTACTGATAAACAGCTACCTACGCAGCATGTTCATGTCGTTCCTAAATGAGGTTTTATCTCTGTCCCCTCACCACAAATCAGATTCTTCTGAGGAGTTCCCAGTACATTAAACTTTCCTCAATTTAATTACCTTTACAAGCCCCAGCTGCTCTTATTATCAGAAGGGATACTCCCTGATATACAGCTGCCTACCACCTTCGTGTGTGCAGGACCTAAATGAGCTTTTTTCTCTGTTCCCTCACCACAATTCAGATCCTTTTAGGGAGTTCCCAGTACAGTCACCATACCAGGAAGTACTTAATTTATTAAGGTACTGCTTTTCTTAATCTCAGTGGAGATATTTATTGATAAACACCTACCTACCCATTATGTTCATGTCGTTTATTAAAGAGCTTTTATCTATCCCCTCACCACAGATCAGATTCTTCTGAGAAGTTCCCAGTACATTAACCTCTCCTCGATGTAATTACCTTAACAAGCTCCAGCTTTTCTTATTCTTAGAAGGGATACTCCCTGATATACAGCTGCCTACCCCCTTCGTAACTGCAGGTCCTAAATGAGCTTTTTTCTCTGTCCCTCACCACAATCCAGATTCTTTTGGGGAGTTACCAGTAGAGTAACCATACCAGGAAGTACTTAATTTAATAAGCTACTGCTTTTCTTAACCTCAGTGGAGATATTTACTGATAAACAGCTACCTACCCACTATGTTCATGTCGTTCCTAAATGAGCTTTTATCTCTCTCCCTTCACCACAAATCAGATTCTTCTGAGGAGTTCCCAATACGTTAACCTGTCCTCGATGTAATTACCTTAACATGTTCCAGCTGTTCTTATTCTCAGAAGGGATACTCCCTGATATACAGCTGCCTACCCCCTTCGTAACTGCAGGTCCTAAATGAGCTTTTTTCTCTGTCCCTCACCACAATCCAGATTCTTTTGGGGAGTTACCAGTAGAGTAACCATACCAGGAAGTACTTAATTTAATAAGCTACTGCTTTTCTTAACCTCAGTGGAGATATTTACTGATAAACAGCTACCTACCCAGTATGTTCATGTCGTTCCTAAATGAGCTTTTATCTCTCTCACTTCACCACAAATCAGATTCTTCTGAGGAGTTCCCAATACGTTAACCTGTCCTCGATGTAATTACCTTAACATATTCCAGCTGTTCTTATTCTCAGAAGGGATACTCCCTGATATACAGCTGTGTACCACATTCGTAAGTGCAGGTCCTAAATGAGCATTTTTCTCTGTTCCCTCACCACAATCCAGATTCTTTTGGGGCGTTACCAGTACAGTAACCATTCTAGGAAGTACTCAATTTTTTAAGCTACTGCTTTTCTTAATCTCAGTGGAGATATTTCCTGATAAACAGCTACCTACCCAGTATGTTCAGGTCGTTCCTAAATGAGCTTTTATCTCTCTCCCCTCACCACAAATCAGATTCTTCTGAGGAGTTCCCAGTACATTATCCTTTCCCCTGTGTAATTACCTTAACAAGCACCAGCTGTTCTTATTCTCAGAAGGGGTACTCCCTGATATACTGCTGCCTACCTCCTGCGTAAGTGCACGTCCTAAATGAGCTTTTTTCTCTCTTCTCTCACCACAATCGAGATTCTTTTTGGGAGTTACCAGTACAGTAACCATACCAGGAAGTACTTATTTTATTAAGCTACTGCTTTTCTTACTCTCAGTGGAGATATTTACTGATAATCAGCTACCTACGCAGCATGTTCATGTCGTTCCTAAATGAGCATGTTCATGTCGTTCCTAAATGAGCTTTTATCTCTCTCCCCTCACTACAAATCAGATTTTTATGAGGAGTTCCCAGTACATTATCCTTTCCCCTGTTTAATTACGTTAAGAAGATCCAGCTGTTTTTATTCTCAGAAGGGATACTCCCTGATATACAGCTGCCTACCCCCTTCGTAACTGCAGGTCCTAAATGAGCTTTTTTCTCTGTTCCCTCACCACAATCCAGATTCTTTTGGGGAGTTACCAGTACAGTCACCATACCAGGAAATACTTCATTTATTAAGCTACTGCTTTTCTTAATCTCAGTGGAGATATTTACAGATAAACAGCTACATACGCAGCATGTTCATGTCGTTCCTAAATGAGGTTTTATCTCTCTCCCCTGGCCACGAATCTGATTCTTCTGAGGAGTTCCAAGTACATTATCCTTTCCCCTTTGTAATTACCTTAACCATCTCCAGCTGTTTTTATTCTCAGAAGGGATACTCCCTGATATACAGCTTTGTACCACCTTCGTAAGTGCAGGTCCTAAATGAGCTTTTTTCTCTGTTCCCTCACCACAATCCAGATTCTTTTGGGGAGTTACCAGTACAGTCACCATACCAGGAAGTACTTAGTTTATTAAGCTACTACTTTTCTTAATCTCAGTTGGAGATATTTACTGATAAACAGCTACCTACGCAGCATGTTCATGTCGTTCCTAAATGAGGTTTTATCTCTGTCCCCTCACCACAAATCAGATTCTTCTGAGGAGTTCCCAGTACATTAAACTTTCCTCAATGTAATTACCTTTACAAGCCCCAGCTGCTCTTATTATCAGAAGGGATACTCCCTGATATACAGCTGCCTACCACCTTCGTGTGTGCAGGACCTAAATGAGCTTTTTTCTCTGTTCCCTCACCACAATTCAGATCCTTTTAGGGAGTTCCCAGTACAGTCACCATACCAGGAAGTACTTAATTTATTAAGGTACTGCTTTTCTTAATCTCAGTGGAGATATTTATTGATAAACACCTACCTACCCATTATGTTCATGTCGTTTATTAAAGAGCTTTTATCTATCCCCTCACCACAGATCAGATTCTTCTGAGAAGTTCCCAGTACATTAACCTCTCCTCGATGTAATTACCTTAACAAGCTCCAGCTTTTCTTATTCTTAGAAGGGATACTCCCTGATATACAGCTGCCTACCCCCTTCGTAACTGCAGGTCCTAAATGAGCTTTTTTCTCTGTCCCTCACCACAATCCAGATTCTTTTGGGGAGTTACCAGTAGAGTAACCATACCAGGAAGTACTTAATTTAATAAGCTACTGCTTTTCTTAACCTCAGTGGAGATATTTACTGATAAACAGCTACCTACCCAGTATGTTCATGTCGTTCCTAAATGAGCTTTTATCTCTCTCCCTTCACCACAAATCAGATTCTTCTGAGGAGTTCCCAATACGTTAACCTGTCCTCGATGTAATTACCTTAACATGTTCCAGCTGTTCTTATTCTCAGAAGGGATACTCCCTGATATACAGCTGTGTACCACATTCGTAAGTGCAGGTCCTAAATGAGCTTTTTTCTCTGTTCCCTCACCACAATCCAGATTCTTTTGGGGCGTTACCAGTACAGTAACCATTCCAGGAAGTACTCAATTTTTTAAGCTACTGCTTTTCTTAATCTCAGTGGAGATATTTCCTGATAAACAGCTACCTACCCAGTATGTTCAGGTCGTTCCTAAATGAGCTTTTATCTCACTCCCCTCACCACAAATCAGATTCTTCTGAGGAGTTCCCAGTACATTATCCTTTCCCCTGTGTAATTACCTTAACAAGCACCAGCTGTTCTTATTCTCAGAAGGCGTACTCCCTGATATACTGCTGCCTACCTCTTGCGTAAGTGCACGTCCTAAATGAGCTTTTTTCTCTGTTCGCTCACCACAATCCAGATTCTTTTTGGGAGTTACCAGTACAGTAACCATACCAGGAAGTACTTATTTTATTAAGCTACTGCTTTTCTTACTCTCAGTGGAGATATTTACTGATAATCAGCTACCTACGCAGCATGTTCATGTCGTTCCTAAGTGAGCATGTTCATGTCGTTCCTAAATGAGCTTTTATCTCTCTCCCCTCACTACAAATCAGATTTTTATGAGGAGTTCCCAGTACATTATCCTTTCCCCTGTTTAATTACCTTAAGAAGATCCAGCTGTTTTTATTCTCAGAAGGGATACTCCCTGATATACAGCTGCCTACCCCCTTCGTAACTGCAGGTCCTAAATGAGCTTTTTTCTCTGTTCCCTCACCACAATCCAGATTCTTTTGGGGAGTTACCAGTACAGTCACCATACCAGGAAGTACTTCATTTATTAAGCTACTGCTTTTCTTAATCTCAGTGGAGATATTTACAGATAAACAGCTACATACGCAGCATGTTCATGTCGTTCCTAAATGAGGTTTTATCTCTCTCCCCTCGCCACGAATCTGATTCTTCTGAGGAGTTCCAAGTACATTATCCTTTCCCCTGTGTAATTACCTTAACCATCTCCAGCTGTTTTTATTCTCAGAAGGGATACTCCCTGATATACAGCTTTGTACCACCTTCGTAAGTGCAGGTCCTAAATGAGCTTTTTTCTCTGTTCCCTCACCACAATCCAGATTCTTTTGGGGAGTTACCAGTACAGTCACCATACCAGGAAGTACTTAGTTTATTAAGCTACTACTTTTCTTAATCTCAGTTGGAGATATTTACTGATAAACAGCTACCTACGCAGCATGTTTATGTCGTTCCTAAATGAGGTTTTATCTCTGTCCCCTCACCACAAATCAGATTCTTCTGAGGAGTTCCCAGTACATTAAACTTTCCTCAATGTAATTACCTTTACAAGCTCCAGCTGCTCTTATTATCAGAAGGGATACTCCCTGATATACAGCTGCCTACCACCTTCGTGTGTGCAGGACCTAAATGAGCTTTTTTCTCTGTTCCCTCACCACAATTCAGATCCTTTTAGGGAGTTCCCAGTACAGTCACCATACCAGGAAGTACTTAATTTATTAAGGTACTGCTTTTCTTAATCTCAGTGGAGATATTTATTGATAAACACCTACCTACCCATTATGTTCATGTCGTTTATTAAAGAGCTTTTATCTATCCCCTCACCACAGATCAGATTCTTCTGAGAAGTTCCCAGTACATTAACCTCTCCTCGATGTAATTACCTTAACAAGCTCCAGCTGTTCTTATTCTTAGAAGGGATACTCCCTGATATACAGCTGCCTACCCCCTTCGTAACTGCAGGTCCTAAATGAGCTTTTTTCTCTGTCCCTCACCACAATCCAGATTGTTTTGGGGTGTTACCAGTACAGTATCCATAACAGGAAGTACTTAATTTAATAAGCTACTGCTTTTCTTATCCTCAGTGGAGATATTTACTGATAAACAGCTACCTACGCAGCATGTTCATGTCGTTCCTAAATGAGGTTTTATCTCTGTCCCCTCACCACAAATCAGATTCTTCTGAGGAGTTCCCAGTACATTAAACTTTCCTCAATGTAATTACCTTTACAAGCCCCAGCTGCTCTTATTATCAGAAGGGATACTCCCTGATATACAGCTGCCTACCACCTTCGTGTGTGCAGGACCTAAATGAGCTTTTTTCTCTGTTCCCTCACCACAATTCAGATCCTTTTAGGGAGTTCCCAGTACAGTCACCATACCAGGAAGTACTTAATTTATTAAGGTACTGCTTTTCTTAATCTCAGTGGAGATATTTATTGATAAACACCTACCTACCCATTATGTTCATGTCGTTTATTAAAGAGCTTTTATCTATCCCCTCACCACAGATCAGATTCTTCTGAGAAGTTCCCAGTACATTAACCTCTCCTCGATGTAATTACCTTAACAAGCTCCAGCTGTTCTTATTCTTAGAAGGGATACTCCCTGATATACAGCTGCCGACCCCCTTCGTAAATGCAGGGCCTAAATGAGCTTTTTTCTCTGTTCCCTCACCACAATACAGATTATTTTGGGGTGTTACCAGTACAGTATCCATAACAGGAAGTACTTAATTTATTAAGCTACTGCTTTTCTTAATCTCATTGGAGATATTTACTGATAAACAGCTACCTACGCAACATGTTCATGTCGTTGCTAAATGAGCTTGTATCTCTCTCCCCTCACCACAAATCAGATTGCTCTGAGGAGTTCCCAGTACATTATCCTTTCCCCTGTGTAATTACATTAACAAGCTCCAGCTGTTTTTATTCTCAGAAGGGATACTCCCTGATATACAGCTGCCTACCCCCTTCGTAAGTACAGGTCCTAAATGAGCATTTTTCTCTGTTCCCTCACCACAATCCAGATTATTTTGGGGTGTTACCAGTACAGTAACCATACCAGGAAGTACTTAATTTATTAAGCTACTGCTTTTCTTAATCTCAGTGGAGATATTTACTGATAAACACCTACCTAAGCAGCATGTTCATGTCGTTCCTAAATGAGCTTTTATC
This sequence comes from Perognathus longimembris pacificus, assembly GCF_023159225.1. NCBI lineage: Eukaryota > Metazoa > Chordata > Mammalia > Rodentia > Heteromyidae > Perognathus > Perognathus longimembris. Next base: position 13,422 of record NW_025958990.1, on the reverse strand, counting down.
TCTCTCCCCTCAACACAAATCAGATTCTTCTGAGGAGTGCTCAGTACATTATCCTTTCCCCTGTGTAATTACCTTAACAAGCTCCAGCTGTTTTTATTCTCAGAAGGGATACTCCCTGATATACAGTTGCCTACCCCCTCTGTAATTGCAGGTCTTAAATGAGCTTTTTTCTCTGTTCACTCACCACAATCCAGATTCTTTTGGGGAGTTACCAGTAAAGAAACCATACCAGGAAGTACTTAATTTATTAAGCCACTGCTTTTTTTAATCTCAGTGGAGATATTTACTGATAAACACCTACCTACCCAGCATTTTCATGTCGTTCCTAATTGAGCTTTTATCTCTCTGCCCTCACCACAAATCACATTCTTCTGAGGAGTTCCCAGTACATTATCCTTTCCCCTGAGTAATTACCTTAACAAGCTCCTGCTGTTTTTATTCTAAGAAGGGATACTCCCTGATATACAGCTGCCTACCCCCTTCGTAAGTTCAGGTCCAAAATGAGCTTTTTTTCTCTGTTCCCTCACCACAATCCAGATTCTTTTGGGGAGTTTCCAGTACAGTAACTATACCAGGAAGTACTTAATTTATTAAGCTACTGCTTTTCTTAATCTCAGTGGAGATATTTACTGATAAACACCTACCTACGCAGCATGTTCATGTCGTTCTAAAATGAGCTTTTATCTCTCTCCCCTCACCACAAATCAGATTCTTCTGAGGATTTCCCAGTACATTATCCTTTCCCCTGTGTAATTACCTTAACAAGCTCCAGCTGTTTTTATTCTCAGAAGGGATACTCCCTGATATACAGCTGCCTACCCCCTTCGTAAGTACAGGTCTTAATGAGGTTTTTTCTCTGTTCCCTCACCACAATCCAGAATCTTTGCGGGAGTTACCAGTACAGTAACCATACCAGGAACTTCTTAATTTATTAAGCTACTGCTTTTCTTAATCTCAGTGGAGATATTTACTGATAAACAGCTACTTACCCAGTATGTTCATGTCTTTCCTAAATGAGCTTTTATCTCTCTCCCCTCACCACAAATCAGATTCTTCTGAGGAGTTACCAGTACATTAACCTTACCTCTATATAATTACCTTAACAAGCTCCAGCTGTTCTTACTCTCAGAAAGGATACTCCCTGATATACTGCTGCCTACCCTCTGCGTAAGTGCAGGTTCTAAATGAGCTATTTTCTCTGTTCGCTCACCACTATCCAGAGTCTTTTGGGGAGTTTCCAGTACAGTAACTATACCAAGCAGTACTTAATTTATTAAGCTACTGCTTTTCTTAATCTCAGTGGAGATATTTACTGATAATCAGCTACCTACGCAGCATGTTCATGTCGTTCCTAAATGAGCATGTTCATGTCGTTCCTAAATGAGCTTTTATCTCTCTCCCCTCACTACAAATCAGATTCTTATGAGGAGTTCCCAGTACATTATCCTTTCCCCTGTGTAATTACCTTAAGAAGATCCAGCTGTTTTTATTCTCAGAAGGGATACTCCCTGATATACACCTGCCTACCCCCTTCTTAACTGCATGTCCTAAAGAGCTATTTTCTATGTTCCCTCACCCCAATCCAGATTCTTTTGGGGAGTTACCAGTACTGTAAACATCCCAGGAATTACTTAATTTATTGAGCTACTGCTTTTCCTTATCTCAGTGGAGATATTTACTGATAAACAGCTACCTACCCAGTATGTTCATTTCGTTCCTAAATGAGATTTTATCTCTCTCCCCTCACCACAAATCAGATTTTTCTGAGGAGTTCCCAGTACATTAACCCTTCCTTGATATAATTACATTAACAAACTCCACCTATTCTTATTCTCTGAAGGGATACTCCCTGATATGCAGCTGCCTACCACCTTCGTAAGGGCAGGTCCTAAATGAGCTTTTTTCTCTGTTCCCTCACCACAATCCAGATTCTTTTGGGGAGTTTCCACTACAGTAACCATACCAGGAAGTACTTAATTTATTAAGCTACCGCTTTTCTTAATCTCAGTGGAGATATTTACTGATAAACACCTACGTACGCAGCATGTTCATGTCGTTCCTAAATGACGTTTTATCTCTGTCCCCGCACCACAAATCAGATTCTTCTGAGGATTTCCCAGTATATTATCCTTTCCCTTGTGTAATTACCTTAACAAGCTCCAGCTGTTTTTATTCTCAGAAGGGATTCTCCCTGATATAAAGCTGCCTACCCCCTTGGTGAGTGCAGGTCCTAAATGAGCTTTTTTCTCTGTTCCCCCACCACAATCTCGATTCTTTTTGGGAGTTTCCAGTACAGTAACTATACCAAGCATTACTTATTTTATTAAGCTACTGCTTTTCTTAATCTCAGTGGAGATATTTACTTATAAAAAGCTACCTATGCAGCATGTTCATGTCGTTCCTAAATGAGCTTTTATCTCTCTCCCCTCACCACAAATCAGATTCTTCTGAGGATTTCCCAATACTTTATCCTTTCCCCTGTGTAATTACCTTAACAAGCTCCAGCTGTTTTGATTCTCAGAAGGGATACTCCCTGATATACAGCTGCCTATCCCCTTCGTACGTGCAGGACCTAAATGAGCTTTTTTCTCTGTCCCTCACCACAATCCAGATTCTTTTGGCGAGTTACCAGTAGAGTAACCATACCAGGAAGTACTTAATTTAATAAGCTACTTCTTTTCTTAACCTCAGTGGAGATATTTACTGATAAACAGCTACCTACCCAGTATGTTCATGTCGTTCCTAAATGAGCTATTAGCTCTCTCCCTTCACCACAAATCAGATTCTTCTGAGGAGTTCCCAATACGTTAACCTGTCCTCGATGTAATTACCTTAACATGTTCCAGCTGTTCTTATTCTCAGAAGGGATACTCCCTGATATACAGCTGTGTACCACATTCGTAAGTGCATGTCCTAAATGAGCTTTTTTCTCTGTTCCCTCACCACAATCCAGATTCTTTTGGGGAGTTACCAGTACAGTCACCATACCAGGAAGTACTTAGTTTATTAAGCTACTGCTTTTCTTAATCTCAGTGGAGATATTTACTGATAAACAGCTACATACGCAGCATGTTCATGTCGTTCCTAAATGAGGTTTTATCTCTGTCCCCTCACCACAAATCAGATTCTTCTGAGGAGTTCCAAGTACATTATCCTTTCCCCTGTGTAATTACCTAAACAATCTCCAGCTGATTTTATTCTCAGAAGGGATACTCCCTGATATACAGGTGCCTACCCCTTCGTAAGTGCAGGTCCTAAATGAGCTTTTTTCTCTGTTCCCTAACCAAAATCCAGATTCTTTTGGGGAGTTACCAGTACAGTAACCATACCAGGAAGTACTTAATTCATTAAGCTACTGCTTTTCTTAATCTCAGTGGAGATATTTACTGATAAACAGCTACCTACGCAGCATGTTCATGTCGTTCCTAAATGACCTTTTATCTCTCTCCCTTCACCACAAATCAGATTCTTCTGAGGAGTTCCCAGTATATTATCCTTTCCCCTGTGTAATTAACTTAACATGCTCCAGCTGTTTTTATTCTGAGTAGGGATACTCCCTGATATACAGCTACCTACCCCCTTCGTAAGTGCAGGTCCTAAATGAGCTTTTTTCTCTGTTCCCTCACCAAAATCCAGATTCTTTTGGGGAGTTACCAGTACAGTAACCATAACAGGAAGTACTTAATTTATTACGCTACTGCTTTTCTTAATCTCAGTGGAGATATTTACTGATAAACAGCTACCTACGCAGCATGTTCATGTCGTTCCTAAATGAGCTTTTATCTCTCTCCCCTCACCACAAATCAGATTCTTCTGAGGAGTTCCAAGTTCATTTTCCTTTCCCCTGTGTAATTACATTAACAAGCTCCAGCTGTTTTTATTCTCAGAAGGGATACTCCCTGATATACAGCCATCCTACCCTCTAAGTATGTGCAGGTCCTAAATGCGCTTTTTTCTCTGTTCCCTCACCATAATCCAGATTCTTTTGGGGAGTTACCAGTACAGTAACCATACCAGTAAGTACTTAATTTATTAAGTTACTGCTTTTCTTAATCTCAGTGGAGATATTTACTGATAAAGAGCTAACTACGCAGCATGTTCATTTCGTTCCTATATGAGTTTTAATCTCTCCCCCTCACCACAAATCAGACTCTTCTGAGGAGTTCCCAGTACATTATCCTTTCCCCTGTGTAATTACCTTAACAAGCTCCAGCTGATTTTATTCTCAGAAGGGATACTCCCTGATATACAGCTGTGTATCACATTCGTAAGTGCAGGTCATAAATGAGCATTTTTCTCTGTTCAATCACCACTATCCAGATTCTTTTGAGGAGTTACCAGTACAGTAACCATACCAGGAAGTACTTATTTTATTAAGCTACTGCTTTTCTTACTCTCAGTGGAGATATTTACTGATAATCAGCTATCTACGCAGCATGTTCATGTCGTTCCTAAATGAGCATGTTCATGTCGTTCCTAAATGAGCTTTTATCTCTCTCCCCTCACTACAAATCAGATTCTTATGTGGAGTTCCCAGTACATTATCCTTTCCCCTGTTTAATTACCTTAAGAAGATCCAGCTGTTTTTATTCTCAGAACGGATACTCCCTGATATACTGCTGCCTACCCCCTTCTTAACTGCATGTCCTATAGAGCTTTTTTCTCTGTTTCCTCACCGCAATCCAGATTCCTTTGGGGAGTTAACAGTACAGTAAAAATCCCAGGAAGTACTTAATTTATTGAGCTACTGCCTTTCTCAATCTCAGTGGTGATATTTTCTGATATACAGCTACCTACCCAGTATGTTCATTTCGTTCCTAAATGAGATTTTATCTCTCTCCCCTCACCACAAATCAGATTCTTCTGAGGAGTTCCCAGTACATTATCCTTTCCCATGTGTAATTACCTTAACAAGCTCCAGCTGTTTTTATTCTCAGAAGGGATACTCCCTGATATACAGCTGCCGATCCCCTTCGTAAGTGCAGGTCCTAAATGAGCTTTTTTCTCTGTCCCTCACCACAATCCAGATTCTTTTGGGGAGTTACCAGTAGAGTAACCATACCAGGAAGTACTCAATTTAATAAGCTACTGCTTTTCTTAACCTCAGTGGAGATATTTACTGATAAACAGCTACCTACCCAGTATGTCCATGTCGTTCCTAAATGAGCTTTTATCTCTCTCCCTTCACCACAAATCAGATTCTTCTGAGGAGTGCCCAATACGTTAACCAGTCCTCGATGTAATTACCTTAACAAGTTCCAGCTGTTTTTATTCTCAGAAGGGATACTCCCTGATATACAGCTGTGTACCACATTCGTAAGTGCAGGTCCTAAATGAGCTTTTTTCTCTGTTCCCTCACCACAATCCTGATTCTTTTGGGGAGTTACCAGTACAGTAACCATTCCAGGAAGTACTTAATTTTTTAAGCTACTGCTTTTCTTAATCTCAGTGGAGATATTTACTGATAAACAGCTACCTACCCAGTATGTTCATGTCGTTCCTAAATGAGCTTTTATCTCTCTCCCCTCACCACAAATCAGATTCTTCTGAGGAGTTCCCAGTACATTATCCTTTCCCCTGTGTAATTACCTTAACAAGCTCCAGCTGTTTTTATTCTCAGAAGGGGTACTCCCTGATATACAGCTGCCTACCCCCTTCGTAAGTGCAGGTCCTAAATGAGCATTTTTCTCTGTTCCCTCACCACAATCCAGATTCTTTTGGGGAGTTACCAGTACAGTAACCATACCAGAAACTACTTAATTTATTAAGCTACTGCTTTTCTTAATCTCAGTGGAGATATTTACTGATAAACAGCTCCTTACCCAGTATGTTCATGTCTTTCCTAAATGAGCTTTTATCTCTCTCCCCTCACCACAAATCATATTGTTCTGAGGAGGTCCCCGTACATTAACCTTTCCTCGATGTAATTACCTTAACAAGCTCCAGCTGTTCTTACTCTTAGAAGGGATACTCTCTGATATACTGCTGCCTACCCCCTGCGTAAATGCACGTCCTAAATGAGCTTTTTTCTCTGTTCGCTCACCACAATCCAGATTCTTTTTGGGAGTTACCAGTACAGTAACCATACCAGGAAGTACTTATTTTATTAAGCTACTGCTTTTCTTACTCTCAGTGGAGATATTTACTGATAATCAGCTACCTACGCAGCATGTTCATGTCGTTCCTAAATGAGCTTTTATCTCTCTCCCCTCACTACAAATCAGATTTTTATGAGGAGTTCCCAGTACATTATCCTTTCCCCTGTTTAATTACCTTAAGAAGATCCAGCTGTTTTTATTCTCAGAAGGGATACTCCCTGATATACATCTGCCTACCCCCTTCGAAACTGCAGGTCCTAAATGAGCTTTTTTCTCTGTTCCCTCACCACAATCCAGATTCTTTTGGGGAGTTACCAGTACAGTAACCATACCAGGAAGTACTTAATTTATTAAGCTACTGCTTTTCTTAATCTCAGTGGAGATATTTACTGATAAACAGCTACCTACGCAGCATGTTCATCTCATTCCTAAATGAGCTTTTATCTCTCACCCCTCACCACAAATCAGATTATTCTGAGGAGTTCCCAGTACATTATCCTTTCCCCTGTGTAATTACCTTAACAAGATCCAGCTGTTTTTATTGTCAGAAGGGATACTCCCTGATATACAGCTGCCTACCCCCTTCGTAACTGCAGGTCCTAAATGAGCTTTTTTCTCTGTTCTCTCACCACAATCCAGATTCTTTTGGGGTGATTCCACTACAGTAACCAAACCAGGAAGTACTTTATTTATTACGCTACTGCTTTTCTTAATCTCAGTGGAGATATTTACTGATAAACAGCTACCTACGCAGCATATTCATGTCGTTCCTAAATGAGCTTTTATCTCTCTCCCCTCACCAAAAATCAGATTCTTCTGAGGAGTTCCAAGTTCATTATCCTTTCCCCTGTGTAATTACCTTAACAAGCTCCAGCTGTTTTTATTCTCAGAAGGGATACTCCCTGATATACAGCAATCCTACCCCCTAAGTATGTGCAGGTCCTAAATGCGCTTTTTTCTATGTTCCCTCACCACAATCCAGATTCTTTGGGGGAGTTACCATTACAGTAACCATACTAGTAAGTACTTAATTTATTAAGTTACTGCTTTTCTTAATCTCAGTGGAGATATTTACTGATAAACAGCTACCTATGCAGCACGTTCATTTCGTTCCTATATGAGTTTTAATCTCTCTCCCCTCACCACAAATCAGACTCTTCTGAGGAGTTCCCAGTACATTATCCTTTCCCCTGTGTAATTACCTTAACAAGCTCCCTCTGATTTTATTCTCAGAAGGAATACTCCCTGATATACAGCTGTGTACCACATTCGTAAGTGCAGGTCCTAAATGAGCTTTTTTCTCTGTTCGCTCACCACTATCCAGATTCTTTTGGGGAGTTACCAGTACAGTAACCATACCAGGAAGTACTTATTTTATTAAGCTACTGCTTTTCTTACTCTCAGTGGAGATATTTACTGATAATCAGCTATCTACGCAGCATGTTCATGTCGTTCCTAAATGAGCATGTTCATGTCGTTCCTAAATGAGCTTTTATCTCTCTCCCCTCACTACAAATCAGATTCTTCTGAGGAGTTCCAAGTACATTATCCTTTCCCCTGTGTAATTACCTTAACAAGCTCCAGCTGTTTTTATTCTCTGAAGGGATACTCCCTGATATAGAGCTGCCTATCCCCTTCTTAAGTGCAGGTCGTAAATGAGCTTTTTTCTCTGTTCCCTCACCACAATCCAGATTCTTTTGGGGAGTTACCAGTACAGTAACTATACCAGGAAGTACTTAATTTATTAAGCTACTGCTTTTCTTAATCTCAGTGGAGATATTTACTGATAAACAGCTACCTACGCAGCATGTTCATGTCGTTCCTAAATGAGCTTTTTTCTCTTTCCCCTCTCCACAAATCAGATGCTTCTGAGGTGTTCCCAGTACATTATCCTTTCCCCTGTGTAATAACCTTAACAAGCTCCAGCTGTTTTTATTCTCAGACGGGATACTCCCTGATATACAGCTACCTACCCCCTTCGTAAGTGCAGGTCCTAAATGAGCTTTTTTCTCTGTTCCCTCACCACAATCCACTTTCTTTTGGGGAGTTCCAGTACGATAACCATACCAGGAAGTACAAAATAAGACATATTAAGAGCTAGCAGTAGTATTCCAGTTCTGTGAGTTCTTCAGCGACTCTTCCTCTGTGGCTGTTAATAATGTTTGATAGCCTGCCCAAAGAGCATTTATGTAAGTGCATGGATCTCAGCCAATGCTAACAGTACTCAAGACATAATTTTGTTTTTAATTTAAAAAGCAAATTACCATTGACATGGATTGATAGATTTGGGTAACACCTTTCTTCACTATTCAAGTATCACCACCCTCTCCCTGCACAGCCAAGGCAAAACTCCGGCATTAACAGTGCAGCTCATGGCAATGTGTGTCCTATCAATAACAGCCAATGTTGTAGACATACATTATCACATTTGGGCTGCAACTACTGCATCTCTCCACTGGCAGAAAAACTACCCTCTCCCTACTGGAGTCTAAGTCATCTTTAAAGGAATCCCTTTCAATTATCCATTCATCAATATCTGAGCACAACCTCTGTTAACTCTCCCCCTCCAAAAAAACAAAGGAAAACATTTTTTTCCAATTTTTAAAACATTTAATATGAAAAGAATTCCGAGTTAAATGAATTTTTAAATCTATTGGCTTGTTTCACTTTTAAGAGTGCTTACCATTCTCTATTGATAAGGCCTAACCTTATCAAATGAAAAACAGGTGTGAGCATTACAATGAATAGTCTCCATACAACTGAGAATGCTGACAGCCCAGACTCCACAAAACTAAACAGCCGAGCAAAGCCCCTACTGCCATTACAACATGCAATCCTTAAGGAAGACAGAGGGAAGATCCTACACACAGACTTGGAGAGAAACCAAAGAAGGGACTTGAATAAATAGATACCACAGAGGCTCACACATCCCAAATCAAGTGTATAACCAGTCAAGTATTATGGTCTTCAGCTGATCCGCCTTCTTGGGCAGCAGGGGAATGGAGGGCGCCCCTTTAGCAGATTCCAGGGTGAGGATCCTCGCCTGAAGGTCGTTGGTTTTCACCCCAAGTTACAGACAAGAAATCACGGCCACCCCGGAGAAGAGGGTCGCCAGGGTGGTGCACAGGGGCATAGCGCAGGTGCAATGCTGCCTGGAGGGGTTGAGTTCTTCAGATGCAGCCTATCGCCCTGCTCCTTTCCCCGCGGGCTTCTTCACCCACATGGTAGGGGGGGTCCTCTGGCCACCTTCTACCTCCTGCCAAGACAAGTGGCCAGAGGAGAAGCGACAAGTCCTCCAAAGTTCAGTCCTGGCGGCTGCACAAGTAGTTGGCAGAGTAGGTGCCAGGCAGGCGCGGTGAGGGACCTGTATGGGGCTCAGCACGGGGACCCGCAGGCAAGGACCATCCTCAGCCTGTGGCTCTCCTCCCAGCTGGGAGAAAAACAAACAAAAATAAATAATGCTCTCCCCTGCACTCCTCTGAGCTCCTCTGCTCTCCTCCTCTGCTCTCCTCCTCTGCTCTCCTTTTCGCCTCTCCTCCTCCTCTGCTCTCCGCCTCCTTTGCTCTCTTCCTCCTCTGCTCTCCTCCTCCTCTGCTCTCTTCCTCCTCCTCAATTGGATGATAAACTTGGCTTCAGGTGTGTTAGGGAAATAGAAGCGTAAAGGTAGAAGAGGGAAATGGGTTTCAAATGTACCCTAAGTGCATCAAGTATTGAAAATGAGTACTTCATTTGTGGCTCTGCAGCAATCTAACATGTTCTCGGACCCTGTTCATGCCAATAAGATAGAGGAGAGTTGTGTGACAGATCTCTGGTCTTTTAGGCTTTAGGTTGTAACAGAAAGGAGAACTAGATGGTTCTGAATGTTTATTCAAGGTCCATCCACCCACTTCCTCACTTTCAGCCCTCCCATTATGTTCCTAAGCTTCAAGGAAATAAGTTTTTCTGTTCTCTCACCTGATCCACTCCATTCTCCCCATGTACGGTCCAGTGCCAGGTGCTAGCAAGATCGACAGGGAGCAAGGTGTGGGTACTGTTCATCGGGAGCTGCAGGCTTGCTGTTTTGGCTGGTCCCTCTGGAAGGAATGCTGGTTTAGTATGGAGACTTTCTGTCACTGTCCTGTCAGAGCTGTTGGAAATTCATTTCCCATCTCCTCCCCAGTTCATCCTTACTCCTTGGAAATGAACTCGGTTATAAATCACTCAACCCCTGTCTCCATCTCCAGATGCTCTGATGTGGGCTGTTTCTCCACAGCCTGTCTCTTGCTATAGAGGATGTCTAGCCTGTGGTGGAAAATGTATACTCACTGACCAGAGTAACACATACAAGGGCTTTTGTTTTCTTGGAAGATCTCCTTGGTAGCTCTCACTTTAGCATGAATTGGATGGAGGGCCAATTCAATCTAAGCTGAAACAAAGGGTAGAGTGTGGAACTACTCACATGAGTCAAAATTAGTTTCAAGAAAATGGAAACAAGGATTCTGTATTTTCTCCTGGTTTTTTTTGTTTCTTTCTTTTTTGTTGTGTATGTTTGTTTATAGGTCTTTGGGAGGGTAAAGGAAGGCACAGAAATGGAGGGACAGAGGGTGAACAAATGCAGCAATGGTACTCAGTGGACACTTTTTGAAAATGAACTATACAACTTATGGGTAGGATTGGAGGGAAAAACCGGGAGCGAGGGAGGGAAGGGGTGACATTGTCCAAAAGAAATGTACTCTTTGCCTGACTTAACTGTAACCCCTCTGCACATCACATTGATAATAAAAAAAATTGAGGTTAAAAGATCCCTGAGAATCTGGTGGGTGTGTTTGCCTCCTCTAAGTGTAAAGCTACTGAAGAGCTGAGCTTGGCTTCCTGCCTGCCCTCATTGAAGGACTGGTTAGGAAACTCCTAACCTGCTTAAATCTACCTAAAAGCATTAAGCTCTGAGTTCTAAATTCCTTAGAGGAAACAATAGGTGACATTTTGGAAAACTCAGTCTATAGTATCCAAGGAAGTGATTTCACTGTGGTATTTCTATACATTCCTCAAGCATATGAAATTCTGATTCTATTCTGAATTCCCCTTTGTAACCTGAGTACAATTCATTTATGACCTTTTTCCCCTTAATGTGCCAAATTTATTATGTTCTCCCTCTCACCCTGCATTTTCTCCTGCCTCCTGCTGGCTTCCAGTCCTTATTCAGATTTGTAGATTTTGCAAAAGAGAAACTATTTATCTGATTTCACTTTAGTGTTGTCTACTTTTTGGAAATGTTCCCTAGTGCTGACAGAAGTGGTTACTGCATCCTTCCTGGGGCTTCTCAGTAAACTTTTCAGTTGAGCAGCCCACTGTGGAATTGGCTCAGCAAAACATGTAAAGCTCCAACACCTGCAGAAAGTGCTACACAGGCTTGTAACTCCTTGAGGGTTAAGGAGCCGCCCACGTAAGTTCTTTTTGAGTATGAGTGCACTTAGTGTAGTGAATCTACTTCGAAGAACATACTGCAGGCAATAAAAAGACTGTCACACAGTGAAAGAAGCACATCCTATTGAAGTGACTCACCTCTCTAACATTTCACTCCCTAGGCAGCTAAGTATTATCTGAAGATGGACACTGTGCATGATTTGGCAAAGAGCTAACCTGTTGGAGCTGACGTATCTTACTTAATAGGCTTTTGAGATCTAAGCCTGTATTCTATACTGGTTCATTCAAAACCTCTTCTACTACTACCAGGGGTATTTTCTTCCTGTCCCTACTCAATTCCTTTTGGACATTGAGCTCCCATATGTGGGAGGTTGCAACAGCTTTTCCTATAGTCCCATGCACTGTGAAAGACTGCATGCTAGTGTACCAAATCCAGGTACTAGCGTCCTTCATTTGCCCACCTCTGCTGGTATTTATGCTTCATCCCAAAGGTCAGAGTTTTCTGCCCTCAGGCCATTTGAGTACTTTTTTGGTTAGGTACTGGCTGTGTGTTCTTGATCCTCTTTACATTAGAGGCCTGGGATGGGTTCAAAAGCCATTAGGTACAATCAGGATTCAGGCTTGGGTCCTCCACCTTCATAGCCCAAGCCACTTACAACCCTTGGGTGTGTTAGTAGAATAGTAATTACCTTCCACTGAGTGGAAGACAGAGGGGCTTTTCCTAACCAAATACAAGGATGGGCTCAGAAGTCCCCCAATTGAAAAGCTTTGTTTGGACAAATATTCAAATAACCTCTGTTTCATATTCTCTTTCACAATCAAGCCAAAGACATTTATCGTGTGCTGTCCTACTTTGTGTGGCCAGTGTGATCTCAGCTATGGACACAATGGGTTCTGGCCTCTGTTTCCATGGTGTGGAGTCTTGGCTCTCTGGTGACCTGTGTTGCAGGAGTCTCTGGTCTGATGTCATGCTAGAGTCCATTCCTGATGACAGTCTCCAGTCAACAGGAGTTCTCCCTTTCAGGCTCCTTGTATACACCTCTGGTCTTTGCTCATTGCTCTCATCATCCCTTGGCTCCCTTGCCTAGCCCTGGTCTTGAAGAGCCTCCACTCCATACCTCATGTTCTTAGGCTTAAGTCCTTAGTAGAACTAGATCCAGTTCTTATGTCCAAGTACTAGAGGGAATTATGAGGTTTCAGAAGAAGATTCTGAAAAATCTATGAATCCCTTAGACTCTGCCAGCACCTGTCACCATAGAACGCTGCCCTGGTCTCCTTAAAGCCCTTAAGGCTGCTTCAGCCATTCTGTTTTTGCCCTCTCCATAGTCTGTATCTGTGAATGTGGATAGAGTCCTAGCAACTTACCAAAGCAGAGCATGTAGAGTTTGGCAGTGTGTCTCGTAGTTCCCATGGAGAAGGAGGCCAAGAAGCTGAACACTTTCTTTTTTTCTTTTCCTCCTGAGAAATTGGGTGGAGTGAACTGGCCCCTAGGTGGGACTACCATGAAAAGACCTCACAAACATCTAGGCTTGTGGAGTCAAGAAGTCTTAAGAGACAGGGAAGTCTTTCAAAATATTTAAGATGTCTTCAAAGAAGCAGGGAAATTTCCAAGGTTCAGGTGCCATCTTAATTTCCAGCCTTTAAGCCTGATAGAGGCCAAAGGTCTGCTAAGCTTAGTATGCATTTAAAAGTCTTTCCTGGCAGCTTGGAGTGAGACTTAGTGGTTGAGGACTTGACTAGCATGCATAAAGCCCTGTGCTTGATTCCCCAGTACCACATAAACAGAAAAAGTTGGAAGTAACTCTGTGGATCAAATGGTAGAGCACTAGCTTGGTCACAGAGAGGCTCAGCAACACAGGCCAGACCCTCAGTTCAAGTCCCAGTACCGGCCAAATGTCTTTCCTAGTAGTCACAAAAGTGC